>NC_012871.2:43444151-43507568 GCF_000003195.3 Sorghum bicolor
GGGGAGCTACTGAGCTGGTTGAGCTTACTATCTCTCATACAGTTTACTGTTGGGTATTCTTAACATCATTACCAAAAGTAGACTAAGTTCTCTAAATCTAGTAACGGTGCCAAAAATGTCAAACCTATCCCTCACACCACTTAAGCCAAGTTGTCATCCCCAGCATGATATAAGAGACGCGGTATTGAAATATGCAATTGCTCTTCTAAATAAATAATGAATGGGATCTGCAAGCGCACAGATTAATACCGATGCAGCATTTTAACCGGGAAGTATTCCAGGTATCGTTATTTATATTTTTACCACTGGGAAGGGATTAGCAATCATCAATATTGATTACAGAATAGAATATGAGATTGAGCATCTATCATTGCATGTATAATTGAGAACATTATATCTAACTCTTCATACAGGGATAAGTGTCACATAAAAGATATATGAAATAATAATAGTGACAAGGATAACTAATCTGATCTAGCCACATAATAAATATGATAAGCACCTCAATTAGATACTCTAGAAAGTCATTAGCATGGTATTAGAACGAACTACAAGAATATTCCCTAAGTTATTCTCAACTATATAGTCTAGCATTATCATAATTAGTGCAAGCATACTTAGCAATCATTGCGAGACAAGACTACGCCCATGCATAGTGATATTAGCAAGGAATATGAGAAACATAGCAATCACTCCCCTGTAATAATGTTGCTCTACCAGCCCAATACACGAGAGGGGGACTATATAAGAATGAATGAAGCTGTCACTATCACGAACCACCCGACGATCTAGCATATTGGGTACAATCGCAGATAAATACGGTATAAGCACCACGCCTACACAATACCTATCATTTACCCATGGATCCGATGGATAAACGCTATACGATCCTAAGAATGTATATACATCCAATCTAACTAAGCCAAGTACATAACTATGATAAACTAAGAACAATATAATCTTGAATATAAGCAAGTACAGCAAAGTCATAAGCAATATATTGAAGTAGAACAAAGTCATATTCATAATATTGAAGAACAAAGATAATTAGAAAGTAATTAGAAGCACAATTAGAGAATTACCAAGAATCCTCCTGACAGATCCGGAAACCAATCGAAGATTGACTCCTTCTAGTTCTAATCCTATGTAGCTATGCTAATCTAGATATCTAATTAATGTGGTGGCTCTAATCTTGATCAGAGGCTTCTTCTCCCTTGAGGAATAATGAATTAGGGTTGAGAGGCTCCCTCCTCTAGGGGCCAGGGGGTCTGGTTTTATAGTCTCTTCAAGTGAATATGGGCCGTTGGATCAAACCGACATAGGTTGTTTGGTTTAGATTCATCCTTTAGGTTGGTGGATATCTCCCACGAAGCAGAGTCCTGATTGGACTCAGGGAGGGGGCGGGCGCCCTGCCTCTGGCCCCGTTTCGCCTCCGCTTTGGTCTCGTGGCTTCTGGAGTCTTCTAGATGTAAGATAATTGCGCGGCACATTAATATCTCTATGTAATCCCGACGTGTGGGCCTTTCTTCCTTATTTCCTGATAACCCCCTGCAGAAATAGACAAACACCAAAACTCGTGGAATTCTGTCAGATAAAACCCTAAGTCTAGATGTTGATTTCATTTGGATCCTTTTCTTTATTTATTTGATAATTAAATTTGATACTTAAGGACCGTCAACAAACTCCCCCAAGCTTACCTCTTGCTCGTCCCTGAGCAAGGATAGACTCAGCTATGGATCATAAGTTGTTGCAATATTTAAAAAATTGACGGTACACATGATTTTTAAATAAGATCTCATCTCTGAGTTAGAGTAAACTGTCAAGACTTAAAACTTACTTACTTTACCTTCCACCATGGGAGTTGTAACCGTCACTTCTGTCTTAAGAGGTTAAAAGATAGAACAGTCTAGCCAAGTGCCATGTCTCTTATTCTTGATCAGCTATAGCTCTGGGGTTTTTTTGCAGATTTTCAAATAAAACTCAGAATTCCTTGTATGACTCTCTCAGATCTCTCTTTTGTGGTATTTCTGGATCCTTACCAAGGCAGTGATGGTATATGTCTTCTCTCAAGATATGTAGTATTTGTGGTATAAAGCACAGTGACATTATCTTATCTTCTCACCCTACTCAAATAAGGCTTTAATATCTGGAGCTCATAGGTGGGAGATAAAATATACATACTTACAAGACATTTATTGCATAGTCAAACTATGGATCCAAAGAAACAAATCATTAAGTTTAATCAAGATGTGCATGTGTGGCGAATGAATGGTGTATGGTGATGATGGTGATAACAATGGTGAAAACAATAGTGGTGGAAGTCTAATTCTACTTTGCTCTTTGAGGGGATACATACCTTCCTTGCTTTTTTGAAACTTTATGAGGAGAATGAGATGCTCTTCTTTTTCTTTTCTCTTAGGTGGGTATCTTGTACCCCTAATTCTACTGTCGGACACTTGTCCATTTCTACCTCTCGTCTCTCTTTTTCTTTTCTTTCGAGGTTCCGAGCACTTGCTCTTTTTTATTTCCTCGTATTTATTTTATTTATTATTTTTTTAGAGCACTCATCTCTTGAGATAATATAGCAAGTGGTAGTAACAAGATAACTTGAGCATTTATTTCACAAGGGAAAAACAGAAATATGTTTTGGTTATTCTCTCCCGGATTAGGAGTACAATATTTTTGGGTGATTCTGGAGATGGAATGGGTGGATATATGTGGATGGTACTTCCGGAGTAGAAGTAGCATATATGAGTGAACGTGCAAGTGAAATCTTGATTTAACTACATGACAAGCTCCTAAGGGTCTACACAGCTTGACCACACTCAATGCTCATAAGCAGTAAATAGTAAATGTGTGGCTCAAAGTCTAGCAAGCATATATATATGGCTTTGGTAGGAATTTAAACTCTCATCGTACAGGAACTCATCATGCAACATTTTAAAAGATTTTCAAAGATAAAATTCTCTAGAATTCTAGCATCTCTAGGAACAAATAAACAGCAGCTCAACCTTCCCATATCGTATCCGTTAACAACTTAGACTTCAGATCAAGTTTTCATCCCACAAGTTTAGGTCTAGAGCAAGCTTTAAATTATAACAGTTATGTCTAAACTTGAGAGAGAACTTCAAATGTGCAAATTAGGCAGAGCAACTATTCATCATATCCATGCTTAAGTTTTATTATTAAGATACAGATTAGCATAGCCACTTTATTTATTTATTAAACACACTAAGCAAAAGACATATATATAAGCATAAAATCTTTATTTGGTTTTTCCATAGTTATGTATATTTATATTCTAAAATAATGTAAGTATAAAGATAGATAGATAGAAATACTTATCGACATAAATGGGGGTGCTCTCCCCCAAGCTGAATTTTGACGTAATTTCTCTTGATGTAGCTAGCAGGTGGCAGAAGTGTATTTGAAAGTCAGCAGCATTCTGACAGCGATTAGAATATCCTCTGTCTGCTAGTCTTCTTGAATTCTGTGGAGCTCAAATAGACAATAAAGCTTGTGGAACAGATTAAGTGTTAGCATAAATATCTAGCCTTTATCATGTTGAGACTCCTTAATAATTATTACTCGCTGTTTTTATATTTTCATTTTATAAAGCAGAAAAGAAATTTTTATTTTATTTTTATGCCACCACAGTGAATGTACTTATGGGTTTTATGCCACTCGTCTACTCACATGGGGCTTACTGTTTTTCATATTTTTATTCTCTTTTTAAGATAGTATGAACATAATTAAATAAGTAAACTATTTGAAATAATTAAAAGGGAAAGGATAACTACCAAGTTTACCTCTTGGCAAGGCGTTCGGTGTTTTTAAGTCCTCCGAACGGGACTCCGTTTTCTCAATTGTCCTGAGGTTCATTGGGTGGCGTAGTCGGTACTTCCGGCAGCGCCTCCTCTTCTTGTATAGTTATCTTCATTTTCCACACCTGACTTGGTGCTTCAGTCTCCTCTAGATAATTCTATTTAAACTCTATGTCTTCTGACCTTACAACTTCTCCTTCATAGTCTGCCCATCCGTCCTTGATGATTTGCCTCCTCTGGTTGCGGTTGCGTCATTTCCTTACCTGCTTAGATTCTTCAACGATATAGTTAGGGTCAGTAAAATAACGGCGTACCTTCTCTGAGGGGAAGTGCATATGGACTTCTCCGGTTCCAATGTAGATAATTGCTTTAGCGGTGCTGAGGAACAGTCTTCCAAGGATGATGGGTGGATCATACTCGTCTTCTCCCATGTCAATAACTTGAAAGTCTGTGTAGACAAAATGATCGTCTATTTTGACTGGGACATCAGTTACTATTCCTTTAAATTCTCGAAATGTCTGATCTGCCATCTGGAGTTGAATGTATGTTGGCCTTAGGGGCATGGTTCCTAACAAGAGCCGATAGGTCACTGCGTCCATTATGTTGACACCCGATCCGGTGTCACAAGTTGCCTTGTAGAAGTTGTATCCATTTATGGAGCAGTAGATGCTTGGCATTCCTGGGTCGTCCTTCTTAGTCAAAAGCGGTGACTTAAGTTGGTGATCTTGGCCTCCATGAACTACAGTGACCATCTTAGCTGACTCGGTCCACACTTGCAAGTTCATGTTCCTCCTGTTGGTCCTCTTCCTTGATTCACGTCTGGATTGATCTGGAATTTGTGTAGTCTTGTTCTTGAAGAAAAATGTCTCCTTCTTCCCTTTGACGTAGAAACTGATCTTGGCAGCACTGGCGTAGATGATAGCTCCCGTGGTGTTCATTAATGGCCTCCCAAAGATGATAGGTGCCCTCTCATCATTTCCAGTCTCTACTACTACGAAGTCGGCTACAACATATAAGGTACCAACTCGGACACAAAGGTTCTTCAATATTCCTTTTGGAAAAGTTATCGTCTGATCTGCAAACTGCAAACACATGGTTGTTTCTAATAAAGGATATGTAAATAATTTTTCATAGAGTACCCTGGGTATAATGTTGACACTGGAGCCAAAGTCACAGAGTGCTTCTGGGACGTCCACCATGCCGATGGAGATCGGGATGACGGGGCATCCTGGATCGCCTCTCTTGACCGGCAGAAGGTCAGTAGAGAATTCGGTGACGGGGTTACTCCAATTATCACCTGCATCAAACATGTCTACAAGATTTGTAGATTCTAATCCTTCCGGTTGTGATGGTATACCGGGGTTAGTAGTAGGAATAGCAGCAGCTATTTGATTTAACTAAGATTCAATCATTTTATTAAAGCTAATTTGATTCTTGATGGCAGTAGAGAAATTATCCATTCTATTATTTGTATTTTCTAGCATTTTATCATTAGATGCCAATTTCTTAGATAGGTTATCCATTAGCTTTCCTTGATTAGACACTAACTCTCTCAGAGGTGGAAAATTATTATTATTGTTGTAAGAATTGTTACCTTGATAATTACCTGAGTAGTTGGGCCTCTGTTGATTCCAACCTTGATTTTGTTGAGGACGGTTGTAGTAGTAGTTGTTGTTGTTGATGTAGTTCACATCCTCAAGTATCTCAGGGCAGTGGTTGCCTGAGTGTCCAGTGTCTCCACACTTCTCACAAGTCATGTGAGAGTCGTAGATGTGCATAACTTCCTTCTTATCTCTAGCTCTATCATCGAGCTTATTCATGAGCAGGTCTAGCTTTGCAGACAGCATGTCTACCTCCTTCAGCTGATGCATACCTCCACCTCTCTTGCGTGTCTAGGTCCTCTCTTCATTCCAGCTTTGATTGGACGCCATCTTCTCCACAAGAGCTGTGGTTTGTGGTATAGTAAGTGATAAGAATGCTCCTCCAGCTGCAGCATCCATGGTTTCTCGGGCACTATTGCCGAGCCCATGATAAAACGTCTGCATCAATAGCCAACTCTCCATTCCATGATGGGGACATTCTTGGATGTAGTCTTGAAAGCGCTCCCATGTTTCTGGAACAGATTCATCATTTTGTTGCTGAAAACTTGTAATCTTCCCACGGAGAGCATTGGTCTTGCCCATGGGAAAGAACTTAGCCAGGAAGTTTGCTGAGCAGAGTGCCCACGTAGTATTCTTCTCCTTTGTAGCGTAGAACCACTACTTCGCTCTCCCTAACAGTGAGAATGGGAAGAGGCGAAGTAGTATAGCATCTTTGGAAACTCCTGACATGGTAAATGTGTTGCAAATCTCTAGGAAGTGTTGTAAATGAGCACTAGCATCTTCGTGTGCCTTCCCACAGAACTGGTTGGATTGCACCATGTTGATAAGTCCAGGCTTGAGCTCAAAGTTGCCGTCGATCTCTGCAGCAGGTCCAGTGCGGATGTTGTCCGTAGTGGGAGCTGAGAACTCGTGGATTGATTTGTTCGCCATGGCTTCGAACTCTGAAGACAAGTTCCGGTGATCTTCTTGATTGGATGAAGCTTCTTGCTGAAGTGTTGATGATCTCTTCTTGAGCTTGGCTCTCGTCTTCTTGAATAATGCTTCGGGATTGTCAACAAAATTTCCTAGAAAATGTCTTCTATTCATACATTCCCCTGCATAAGATAAAATAGAAAAATATCAGGGTAAAACTGTATGAGAGAATAGCTAAGCTCAATCATATTAGTGATGCGAATGTTAACTCAAAATCTTTTATTCCATTCCTGATTAGTAATCAACCTTCCCCGGCAACGGCGCCAAAAATTCTTGTTGGGTATTCTTAACATCATTACCAAAAGTAGACTAAGTTCTCTAAATCTAGTAACGGTGCCAAAAATGTCAAACCTATCCCTCACACCACCTAAGCCAAGTTGTCATCCCCAGCATGATATAAGAGACGCGGTACTGAAATATGCAATTGCTCTTCTAAATAAATAATGAATGGGATCTGCTAGCGCACAGATTAATACCGATGCAGCATTTTAACCGGGAAGTATTCCAGGTATCGTTATTTATATTTTTACCACTGGGAAGGGATTAGCAATCATCAATATTGATTACAGAATAGAATATGAGATTGAGCATCTATCATTGCATGTATAATTGAGAACATTATATCTAACTCTTCATACAGGGATAAGTGTCACATAAAAGATATATGAAATAATAATAGTGACAAGGATAACTAATATGATCTAGCCACATAATAAATATGATAAGCACCTCAATTAGATACTCTAGAAAGTCATTAGCATGGTATTAGAACGAACTACAAGAATATTCCCTACGTTATTCTCAACTATGTAGTCTAGCATTATCATAATTAGTGCAAGCATACTTAGCAATCATTGCGAGACAAGACTACGCGCATGCATAGTGATATTAGCAAGGAATATGAGAAACATAGCAATCCCTCCCCTGTAATAATGTTGCTCTGCCAGCCCAATACACGAGAGGGGGACTATATAAGAATCAATGAAGCTGTCACTATCACGAACCACCCCACGATCTGGCATATTGGGTACAATCGCAGATAAATACGGTATAAGCACCATGCCTACACAATATCTATCATTTACCCATGGATCCGATGGATAAACGCTATACGATCCTAAGCATGTATATAGATCCAATCTAACTAAGCCAAGTACATAACTATGATAAACTAAGAACAATATAATCTTGAATATAAGCAAGTAGAGCAAAGTCATAAGCAATATATTGAAGTAGAACAAAGTCATATTCATAATATTGAAGAACAAAGATAATTAGGAAGTAATTAGATGCACAATTAGAGAATTACCAAGAATCCTCCTGACAGATCCGGAAACCAATCGAAGATTGACTCCTTCTAGTTCTAATCCTATGTAGCTATGCTAAGCTAGATATCTAATTGATGTGGTGGCTCTAATCTTGATCAGAGGCTTCTTCTCCCTTGAGGAACAATGAATTAGGGTTGAGAGGCTCCCTCCTCTAGGGGCCAGGGGGTCTGGTTTTATAGTCCCTTCAAGTGAATATGGGCCGTTGGATCAAACCGACATAGATTGTATGGTTTAGATTCATCCTTTAGGTCGGTGGAGATCTCCCACGAAGCAGAGTCCTGATTGGACTCAGGGAGGGGGCGGGCGCCTAGGGCAGGAGGGCGAGCGCCCTGCCTCTGGCCCCGTTTCGCCTCCGCTTCGGTCTCGTGGCTTCTGGAGTCTTCTAGATGTAAGATAATTGCGCGGCACGTTAATATCTCTATGTAATCCCGACGTGTGGGCCTTTCTTCCTTATTTCCTGATAACCCCCTGCAGAAATAGACAAACACCAAAACTCGTGGAATTCTGTCAGATAAAACCCTAAGTCGAGATGTTGGTTTCATTTGGATCCTTTTCTTTATTTATTTTTAATTAAATTTGATACTTAAGGACCGTCAACATTTACCCCGATATTTTTCTATTTTATCTTATGCAGGGGAATGTATGAATAAAAGACATCTTCCTGGAAATTTTGTTGACTATCTCGAAGCATTATTCAAGAAGACGAGAGCCAAGCTCAAGAAGAGATCATCAACACTTCAGCAAGAAGCTTCATCCAATCAAGAAGATCACCGGAACTTGTCTTCAGAGTTCGAGGCCATGGCGAACAAATCAATCCGCGAGTTCTCAGCTCCCACTACGGACAACATCCGCACTGGACCTGCTGCAGAGATCGACGGCAACTTTGAGCTCAAGCCTGGACTTATCAACATGGTGCAATCCAACCAGTTCTGTGGGAAGGCACACAAAGATGCTAATGCTCATCTACAACACTTCCTGGAGATTTGCAACACATTCACCATATTAGGAGTTTCCAAAGATGCTATACTACTTCGCCTCTTCCCATTCTCACTGTTAGGAAGAGCGAAGCAGTGGTTCTACGCTACAAAGGAGAAGAATACTACGTGCGCACTCTGCTCAACAAACTTCCTGGCTAGGATCTTTCGCATGGGCAAGACCAATGCTCTCCGTGGGAAGATTACAAGTCTTCAGCAACAAAATGATGAATCTGTTCCAGAAGCATGGGAGCGCTTTGAAGACTACATCCTAGAATGTCCCCATCATGGAATGGAGAGTTAGCTATTGATGCAGACATTTTATCATGGACTCGGCAACAGTGCCCGAGAGACCATGGATGCTGCAGCTGGGGGAGCATTCCTATCACTTACTATATCGCAAGCCACAGCTCTTGTGGAGAAGATGGTGTCCAACCAAAGCTGGAATGAAGAGAGGACCCAGACACGCAAGAGAGGTGGAGGTATGCATCAGCTCAAGGAGGTAGACATGCTGTCTGCAAAGCTAGACCTGCTCATGAAGAAGCTCGACGATAGAGCTGGAGATAAGAAAGAAGTGATGCACATCTACGACTCCCACATGACTTGTGAGGAGTGTGGAGACACTGGACACTCAGGCAACCACTGCCCTAAGATGCTTGAGGATGTGAACTACATCAACAACAACAACAAAAACTACTACAACCGTCCTCAACAAAATCAAGGTTGGAATCAACAGAGGCCTAACTATTTAGGTAATTATCAAGGTAACAATTCTTACAACAATAATAATAATTTTCCACCTCTGAGAGAGTTAGTGTCTAATCAAGGAAGGCTAATGGATAACCTATCTAAGAAATTGGCATCTAATGATAAAATGCTAGAAAATATAAATAATAGAATGGATAATTTCTCTACTGCCATCAAGAATCAAATTAGCTTTAATAAAATGATTGAATCTCAGTTAAATCAAATAGCTGCTGCTGTTCCTGCTACTAACCCCGGTATACCATCACAACCGGAAGGATTAGAATCTACAAATCTTGTAGACATGTTTGATGCAGGTAATAACTGGAGTAACCCCGTCACTGAATTCACTACTGACCTTCTGCCGATCAAGAGAGGCGATCCAGGACGCCCCGTCATCCCGATCTCCATCGGCATGGTGGACGTTCCAGAAGCACTCTGCGACTTTGGCTCCAGCGTCAACATTATACCCAGGGTACTCTATGAAAAATTCTTTACATATCCTTTATTAGAGACAACCATGTGTTTGCAGTTTGCAGATCAGACGATAACTTTTCCAAAAGGAATATTGAAGAACCTTTGTGTCCAAGTTGGTACCTTATATGCCCTAGCAGACTTCGTAGTGGTAGAGACCGGAAATGATGAGAGAGCACCTATCATCCTAGGGAGGCCATTCTTGAACACCACGGGAGCTATCATCTACGCTAGTGCTGCCAAGATCAGTTTCTACATCAAAGGGAGGAAGGAGACATTTTTCTTTAGGAACAAGACTACACAAATTCCAGATCAATCCAGACGTGAATCAAGGAAGAGGACCAACAGGAGGAACAGGAACAAGCAAGTGTGGACCGAGTCAGTTAAGATGGTCACTACAATTCATGGTGGCCAAGATCATCAACTCAAGTCACCGTTTTTGACCAAGAAGGACAACCCAGGAATGCCAAGCATCTACTGCTCCATAAATGGATACAACTTCTACAAGGCAACTTGTGACACCGGATCGGGCATCAACATAATGGCCGCAGTCACCTATCGGCTCTTGTTCGGAACCATGCCACTAAGACCAACATACATTCAGCTCCAGATGGCAGATCAGACATTTTGAGAAGTTAAAGGAACAGTAACTGATGTCCCTGTCAAAATAGACGATCATTTTGTCTACACAGACTTTCAAGTTATTGACATGGGAGAAGATGAATATGATCCACCCATCATCCTTGGTAGACCGTTCCTCAGCACCATTAAAGCAATCATGTACATTGGAACCGGAGAAGCCCATATGCACTTCCCCTCAGAGAAGGTACGCCGTTATTTTACTGACCCTAACTATATCGTTGAAGAATCTAAGCAGGTCAGAAAACGACACAACCACAACCAGAGGAGGCAGATCATCAAGGACGGATGGGCAGACTACGAAGGAGAAGTTGTAAGGTCAGAAGACGTAGAGTTTAAACATAATTATCTAGAGGAGATTGAAGCACCGAGTTGAGGTATGGAAAATGAAGATAACTATACATGAAGAGGAGGCTCTGCCGGAAGTACCGACTACACCACCCAACGAACCTCAGGACAATTGAGAAAATGGAGAGTCCCGTTCGGAGGACTTAAAAACACCGAACGCCTTGCCAAGAGGTAAACTTGGTAGTTATCCTTTCCCTTTCAATTATTTCAAATAGTTTACTTAGTTAGTCATATTCGTACTATCCTAAAAAGAAAATAAAAATATGAAAAACAGTAAGCCCCATGTGAGTATGCGAGTGGCATAAAACCCATAAGTACATTCACTGTTATGGCATAAAAATAAAATAAAATAAAAATTTCTTTTCTGCTTTATAAAAATGAAAATATAAAAACAGGGAGTAACGTTTATTAAGGAGTCTCAATATGATAAAGTCTAGATATTTATGCTAACACTTAACCAGTTCCACAAGCTTTGTTGTCTATTTGAGCTCCACAGAATTTAAGAATCAAGAAGACTAGCAGACGGAGGACATTCTAATCGCTGTCAGAATGCTGCTGACTTTCAAATACACCTCTGCCACCTGCTAGCTACATCAAGAGAAATTACGTCAAAATTTAGCTTGGGGGAGAGCACCCCCATTTATCTCGATAAGTATTTCTATCTATCTATCTTTATACTTATATTATTCTAGAATTTAAATATATATAACTATAGAAAACCAAATAAAGATTTTGTGCTTATATATATCTTTTGCTTAGTGTGTTTAATAAATAAATAAAGTAGCTATGCTAATCTGTATCTAAATCAAGCATGGATATGATGAATAGTTGCTCTGCCTAATTTGCAAATTTTAAGTTCTCTCTCAAGTTTAGACATAACTGTTATAATTTAAGGCTTGCTCTAGACCTAAACTTGTGAGATGAAAACTTGATCTGAAGTCTAAGTTGTTAACGGATACGATATGGGAAGGTTGAGCTGCTATTTATCTATTCCTAGAGATGCTAGAATACTGGAGAATTTTATCTTTGAAAATCTTTAAAATGTTGGATGATGAGTTCCTATATGATGAGAGTTTAAATTCCTACCACAGCCATATATACATGCTTGCTAGACTTTGAGCCACACATTTACTATTTACTGCTTATGAGCATTGGGTGTGGTCAAGCTGTGTAGACCCTTAGGAGCTTGTCATGTGGTTAAATCAAGATTTCACTTGCACGTTCACTCATATATGCTACTTATTCTCCGGAAGTACCATCCACATATATCCACCCATTTTCATCTCCAGAACCACCCAAAAATATTCTACTCCTAATCCGGGAGAGAATGACAAAAAATATTTCTGTTTTTCCCTTGTGAAATAAATGCTCAAGTTATCTTGTTACTACCACTTGCTATATTATCTCAAGAGATGAGTGCTCTAAGAAAAAAAAAGAGAGAATATATACCCACAAGTGTCCGACAGTAGAATTAAGAGATGAGTGCTCGGAACCTCGAAAGAAAAGAAAAAAAGTGAGACGAGAGGTAAAAATGGACAAGTGTCCGACAGTAGAATTAGGGGTACAAGATACCCACCTGAGAGAAAAGAAAAAAAAAGAGAAAAGCATCTCATTCTCCTCATAAAGTTTCAAAAAGCAAGGAAGGTATGTATCCTCTCAAAAGAGCAAAGTAGAATTAGACTTCCACCACCATTGTTTCTACCATTGTTTTTACCATTGTTATCACCATCATCACCATACACCATTCATTCGCCACACATGCACATCTTGATTTGGCTTATTGATTTGTTACTTTGGATCCATGGTTTGACTATGCAATACATGTCTTGTAAGTATGTATACTTTATCTCCCACCTATGAGCCCCAGATATTAAAGCCTTATTAGAGTAGGGTGAGAGAGAAGACAATGTCACTATGCTTTATACCACAAATACTACATATCTTGAGAGAAGGCATATACCATCACTGCCTTGGTAAGGATCTAGAAATACCACAAAAGAGAGATCTGAGAGAGTCATACAAGGAATCTCTGATTTTTATTTGAAAATCTGCAAAAACCCCAGAGTTATAGCTGATCAAGAATAAGAGACATGGCACTTGACTAGACTGTTCTATCTTTTAACTACTAAAGACAGAAGTGAAGGTTACAAGTCCCATGGTGAAGGTAAAGTAAGTAAGTTTTAAGTCTTGACAGTTTACTCTAACTCAGAGATGAGATCTTATTTAAAAAGCATGTGTACCGTCAATTTTTAAAGATATTGCAACAACTTATGATCCATAGCTGAGTCTATCCTTGCTCAGGGACGAGCAAGAGGTAAGCTTGGGGGAGTTTGTTGGCGGTTCTTAAGTATCAAATTTAATTGTCAAATAAATAAAGAAAAGGATCCAAATGAAATCAAGATCTAGACTTAGGGTTTTATCTGACAGAATTCCACGAGTTTTGGTGTTTGTCTATTTCTGCAGGGGGTTATCAGGAAATACGGAAGAAAGGCCCACACGTCGGGATTACATAGAGATATTAACGTGCCGCGCAATTATTTTACATCTAGAAGACTCCAGAAGCCATGGGACCGAAGCGGAGGCGAAACGGGGCCTGACCCTGGGCGCCCGCCCAGGTGATCAGGGCGCCCGCCCACCTGCCGAGGCCAATCAGGACTCTGCTTTGTGGGAGATCTCCATCGACCTAAAGGATGAATCTAAACCATACAATCTATGTCGGTTTGATCCAACGGCCCATATTCACTTGAAGGGACTATAAAACCAGACCCCCTAGCCCCTGGAGGAGAGAGCCTCTCAACCCTAATTCATTGTTCTTCAAGGGAGAAGAAGCCTCTGATCAAGATTAGAGCCACCACATCAATTAGATATCTAGATCAGCATAGCAACATAGGATTAGAACTAGAAGGAGTCAATCTTCGATTGGTTTCCGGATCTGTCAAGGGGATTCTTGGTAATTCTCTAATTGTGCTTCTAATTGCTTTCTAATTATCTTTGTTCTTCAATACTATGAATATGACTTTGTTCTACTTCAATATATTGCTTATGACTTTGCTCTACTTGCTTATATTCAAGATTATATTGTTCTTAGTTTATCATAGTTATGTACTTGGCTTAGTTAGATTGGATCTATATACATGCTTAGGATCATATAGCGTTTATCCATCGGATCCATGGGTAAATGATAGATATTGTGTAGGCGTGGTGCTTATACCGTATTTATCTGCGATTGTACCCAATATGCCAGATCGTGGGGTAGTTCGTGATAGTGACAGCTTCATTGATTCTTATATAGTCCCCCTCTCGTGTATTGGGCTGGCAGAGCAACATTATTACAGGGGAGTGATTGCTATGTTTCTCATATTCCTTGCTAATATCACTATGCATGGGCGTAGTCTTGTCTCACAATGATTGCTAAGTATGCTTGCACTAACTATGATATGCTAGACTATATAGTTGAGAATAACTTAGGGAATATTCTTGTAGTTCGTTCTAATACCATGCTAATGACTTTCTAGAGTATCTAATTGAGGTGCTTATCATATTTATTATGTGGCTAGATCAGACAAATTATCTTTGTCACTATTATTATTTCATATATCTTTTATGTGACACTTATCCCTGTATGAAGAGTTAGATATAATGTTCTCAATTACATATGCAATGATAGATACTCAATCTCATATTCTATTCTGTAATCAATAGTGATGATTGCTAATCCCTTCCCAGTGGTAAAAATATAAATAACGGTACCTGGAATACTTCCCGGTTAAAATGCTACATCGGTATTAATCTGTGCGCTTGCAGATCCCATTCATTATTTATTTAGAAGAGCATTTGCATATTTCAATACTGCGTCTCTTATATCATGCTGGGGATGACAACTTGGCTTAAGTGTTGTGAGGGATAGGTTTGGCATTTTTGGCACCGTTACTAGATTTAGAGAACTTAGTCTACTTTTGGTAATGATGTTAAGAATACCCAACAGTCGGAAGCAGCTGAAAGAAATGCATCGGTAGATCCCAAGCATCAGGTCACTACCGCCGATGCAAAAGGAAAAGGCTTAATCCAGGAAGGAACTAACTCAGGAAGGCCTCCCTGATCTGGTATCGTGATAACTCACAGAAGGCCTCGGGAAACTTGGCAACAATGTGAGGATCGGTATCGGCGCCAGCAGGAAGATTATTGTTGGGAAGAAGAAAGACGCCGACAAGAGTGGAATCGGCATAGGGATCACTAGAATTGCCCATTCTTCATCCATTGCTAGGAGGAGAATATCAACCCTCCAACTATCAGAGATTGTCCTGAGTGCAACGGTTATGATCGGTATGACAGATCCGATCGGTGCTATCACAAAGATGATCGGCGATTTAACGGGCCGATTAGGGGAAGAGTGTCCGTTCATGATCGGCTGGGGGGCAGGCTCAGTGTGCACAACAGGCTTGGCGATCGTGCTCAATATTTTCCCAGGAACCAGGAAGAACTCGAAGAGATGGCTAATGCGCGGGTTCCCGATGAGTTCATTTTCTGTCGGGACGCCAATGCTTACCGGATAGAGCCAAGAGAGAATCATCGCCCATCGGTGAGGCAGCAGCAACTTCCTCCATGGTGTCCAGAGGGGTTAACCAGGACGCAAAAGAGAAGACTGCAGCGCGAAAGGCGAGAAGAGTTACGCAGGGGCGAGAACTCTGGCCAGTCTGGGGGTCAGCAATTAGATCCTAAGGAGAAAGGGCCATCGACACATGTCAACATGGTATTTATGTTGCCGATGGAATTCCTAGCGCCGTCTAGTGATGATGAGTTGGAGTTTTCCGACCAAATAGCTCAGTTGGCTCTGGACCCAATGACCGCCATCTTTGAAAAGCCTGCTGACAACGAAAGACAACATCTTAAGGCTCTATTCGTCAAAGGAAGAGTAGATGGTCAGCCGATGACCAAAATTTTGGTTGACGGTGGAGCTGCTATCAATATCATGCCATATACAGTGTATCGGAAGCTTGGGAAAGGAGATCAAGATTTGACCAAGACTGATATGATGCTCAAGGACTTTGAAGGCAATGTGTCTCCGGTCAAGGGGGCTGTATGCGTTGAATTGACCATCGGCAGCAAAACCTTGCTGACAACCTTCTTCGTAATCAGTGGAAAAGGTGCTTATAACTTACTGTTGGGGAGAGATTGGATTCATGCCAATTGTTGCATCCCGTCTACAATGCTTGGTTCAGTGGGTAGGTGACAAGATTGAAATTGTCCCAAGAGATTCTTCCTATGTTATTGCATCGGCAGAAGCAGACACCTACGAAAGAACTAGGTGTATTTCAGGAGAGGTCTGGGAAAGAGATTTCCTCAAGGTTGCCGATTATGAAATTCCACTAATCCAAGCAGTCAGTTCTGATGAAGGTTTTTAATGGATAAATTTGCCGATGATGGAAAGTTAGGCCAAGGGTTCACACCGGCCGATGATTTGGTAGAAGTAGATATAGTTAGTGGTGATAAACCTAGACCTAATTTTATTAGTGCTAAGTTACATCCTGAGTGTAAGCAACAGTTAACTGATCTGTTAAAGGAATATAAAGATTGCTTTGCTTGGGATTATACTGAGATGCTTGGTTTAGACAGATCGATTGTTGAGCATCGGTTGCCTATCAAGTCTGGATTTCGGCCGCATCAGCAACCAGCTCACCGATGTAATCCTAATATTCTTCCTGACATCAAGGCCGAAATAAGCAAGCTTATTGAAGCCAAATTTATTCGGCAGTGTCGGTACGCCGAGTGGATTTCCAATGTTGTTCCGGTCTACAAGAAGAACGGGAAGCTTCGGGTCTGCATTGATTTTAGGAATCTTAACAAAGCTACGCCGATGGATGGCTACCCGATGCCAGTTGCCGATCTGCTAGTTGACGCTGCGGCTGGGCATCGGATTATTAGCTTTATGGATGGTAATGTAGGATACAATCAAATACTCATGGCTGAAGAGGATATTCCAAAGACTGCATTTAGATGTCCTGGTCATGTTGGGTTGTTTGAATGGATAGTCATGACCTTCGGCTTGAAAAATGCTGGTGCTACTTATCAGAGGGCTATGAATTTTATCTTTCATGAATTCATCAGCAAGCTGGTGGAGATTTATATTGATGATGTGGTGGTTAAGTCCGGAGACTTCACAAAGCATCTTGCCGATCTACGAAAGGTGTTGGAGTGCACAAGGAAGCATGGTTTGAAAATGAATCCCAATAAGTGTGCATTTGGTGTATCGGTAGGACAGTTTCTTGGTTTCATGGTGCATCAAAGGGGGATTGAAATTAGTCGAAGATCTATTGATGCCATCAACAAAATAGTTGCCCCTACCAACAAGACTGAGCTCCAGTCCTTGATCAGTAAGGTAAATTTTATCAGAAGATTTATATCTAATTTGTCTGGTAAAATTCGTGCTTTCAGTCCTCTTCTTAAGATAAAGGCTGATCAAGAATTTGTTTGGGGGAAAGAACAACAGTTGGCTCTGGATGAAATCAAGAATTATTTAGTGAATCCTCCAGTCCTGATCCCACCTCAGTAAGGGAAGCCCTTCAGATTGTATTTGTCTACCGATGGGATGGTTATCGGTTCAGCTTTAATTCAAGAATTTGAAGGGAAATAGCGTGTAATTTATTACTTAAGCAGAAGGTTGATTGATGCTGAGACCATGTATTCGGCCATTGAGAAATTATGCTTGTGCTTGTATTTCTCTTGTATCAAGTTAAGGCACTACTTGCTATCGGCCGAACGCACTGTTATTTGCAAGGATGATGTGGTCCGGTACATGCTGTCTATGCCGATCATGAGTGGCAGGATTGGTAAATGGATTTTGGCGCTGTCGGAATTCGATCTGCGTTACGAATCGGCCAAGGCAGTTAAGGGACAGATTATGGCCGACTTTGTAACTCAACATTGCGGTGCAGTGGAGGCTTTAGAAATTGTACCTTGGGCGCTCTTCTTTGATGGATCCACATGTGACCGGGGGGCAGGAATCGACATAGTATTAATTTCCCCTCGGGGAAGGAAGTATGAGTTTTCCTTGCCGATTGTTGCCACGTCGATGAATAATCGGGCTGAGTATCAAGCTTTAGTAAAGGGATTGGAGTTATTAAGAGAGGTTCATGCTGATGCTATTGAGGTCTTCGGGGATTCTATGCTAGTTATAAATCAATTGGCTGGAAGCTATGAATGCCAAAGTGAAGTTCTCATAACTTATTACGAAAGGAGTATGCAACTGTTAAAGGAATTCAAAGATTTCTGATTAGAGCATGTTCCTCGATTGCATAATGAAGAGGCCAATCAGTTGGCTCAACATGCCTCGGGATATCAGCCTATGATTAATGCAATATTGGCAATTGGTGCCGATGATTGGAGAAAGGAAATTGTTGATTATCTAAAGGATCCGTCTAAGAAAGTTGAAAGGCGTGTTCGGTTTCAAGCTACCAAGTATGTGATCCTCGAGGATGAACTATATTATCGAACTATTGATGGGGTTCTTAACGAATGTTTAGGTGATGATGAGTCTAAGAGTTTGATGGGGGAGATTCATGAGGGGGTGTGTGGAGCACATCAGTCGGTATTTAAGATGAAGTGGATGATTAGAAGAAATGGGTATTATTGGCCAACTATACTTGAGGATTGCTTTAAGTATTTCAAGGGGTGTGAAGGATGTCAGAAGTTTGGCAATGTTCAAAGGGCGCCCACATCGGCCATGAATCCAATCATCAAACCTTGGCCGTTTCGAGGATGGGCTATTGACTTGATCGGCCAGATTTATCCACCATCCAGCAAGGGGCATAAGTTCATCTTGGTTGCCACCGATTATTTTACTAAGTGGGTTGAAGCTATTCCCTTGAAGAAAGTTACATCAGCCAATATGATTGATTTTGTGAAAGAGCACATCATTTACCGATTTGGAATTCCCCAGACAATTACTACCGATCAGGGCACTATGTTCACATCGGGGGAGTTCGATGAATTTGCAATCGGTATGGGAATTAAAGTATTAAATTATTCTCCTTACTATGCTCAAGCTAACGGGCAGGCCGAGGCATCTAACAAAGGGATTATCAAGCTTATTAAACGAAAGATTGAAGAAAATCCTAGGGGGTGGCATACATTGTTAAGCGAAGCTCTATGGTCATATCGGATGGCTTGTCATGGATCGACCAAGGTTTCGCCTTATCAATTGGTGTATGGCATGATGCAGTGCTACTTTGATGACAGACGAGTTAGATGATCTAGCAGGACATCGGCTGAAGGCCTTGATGAGCATAGAAGAGAATAAAAATAGAGTTGCCAGATGGTATGATAAAAAGGTAAAGGCTAAGGAGTTTGCCGATGGAGACTTAGTATGAAAATTAATCTTACCGATCGGGACTAAAAGTTCAAAGTTTGGGAAGTGGTCTCCCAATTGGGAGAGTCCCTATCAGATAAGTCGATCGGCTCCTGGTAATGCCTATATTTTAGAAACTCTCGAAGGAGTTGAATTTCCCAGAGCATTAAATGGCAAATATCTAAAGAAGTACTACCCAAGTATATGGGTCGATGCATAAGAGTTTAAGTGCTGATAACACTCCTATCGGCTGGATCAAAATGTGTCTGGGGCCGGACTTAATGTTTTAAAAGGTGCCGACAACAGTCCTATCGGCTAGACTAAGTATCAGGAAGGTTGGAAAGCAGAAAAGGGGCAAGTATGTTGCCGATGAAGAGCTCACATGGTCAGCAGCGCCTGGATTGCTGATATAGCGCGCAGACGGATCTGGTTTGCCTCTTCTATCACTCTCGTGTCATCATCGGCAGAACCTTCCACTGGCTTCAGCTTTTTCTTCATCTGCAAAGCCGTGCAGGCTTGGATGTTTCGCTCTTGCTCAAGAAGCTTGATTTTCTCTGGCAGTTGGCTTTCATCTTGTCGGGCTTGAGACAAGGCGTCTTCTACTTGCTTGAGTTCGGCCAGCAGGGCTTCTCTTTTGGCCGATAGATCGGAGATCTTGTGCTTCAGAACATCTCTTGAGGACTTTAAAATGCCAATGTTCTTATGCTTCTCGTTGACAAGAAGTTTCATTTTCATCATTTCTTCTGAGAGTTGAGCTTGGGCACCTCTATTGGCAAGACGTTGAACAGCCCTTTGGTACTGTAGCTGGCGACTCTCCAGATGTGCAGTTTGAAAGAGAACTTCTTCAGCATCAGCAGGGATCTGGCCTCTAAGGGTCTTGAACAAAGCATTGGCTGGGTCCGAGTCATCAACCAGTTGGGCTATGTCTTGGTGGAGGAGAGCCGATAGTTCTTCCAGCTTTGCCCTGACCTCTGCCGATGTGATCCCAACTGCCCGAGAAGAGCTTGCTTCTTCGCCTTCATCTTCAGAGATGTCAATAGCGAAAGAAAATAGGCTGTCGGGAGAATCCTGCTCCTGAAGAAGAGTTAAAACGAGTTATTCTATGGTCCGGTATTGATAAATAATACAGACAGGAATTGGATAACTTACTGGTTTCAGGGCAATCTCTCGCCTCTGACTGGAGGATGCCGGTGGAACGACAGGTTGATCGGCTGGGGCTGCCGATGGAACTATGTCGGCTGAAAGAATAGCAGAAATAATTGTAAGACAGAAGAAATAAGTTCATCGGCAATGATTTCATAGGAAGTGTGTTACCTTGGGGAGGTGCAGTACTTGTCTGAATGGAAAAGACTACCGATGATATGATTGAGCCTGCTGGATCGGTGGTCTGCTCGCCTACATCAGTCGATGTGTCTTCCGGCTGGGGTACTTCTGGCTGGGGTTCTTCCACCTAAGGTGCTTCTTACGGCCGAGGGGGAGATGGTACTTGCTGTGTCTGTGCTTCTAGAGAAGAAGGAGAGGATTCCACCAAAATTGGAGATACTGGAGGAGGGGGTGTTGCTACTCTTTGGTGCTTTGTTTGTGCTCTGGTACTCTTGGCACCTTTTCTCTTCTACTGACTAGACTGGGGGGCATCGGTACTTTTGCTTTTGGTCCTTGCCGATGCACTGGTATGCTGATACAGAAAGGAAGATTCGAAAGTACAAGTGCAACAGATATAAGAGTGGGACCGGTATGAAAAGTTGAAAATGTACCTTGAATGCCTGTGCCAAGGTAGAGGCAGCTACCGATGGAGATATCTGAGTTCTCCTAGTAGTAACCTTCTTGAGGCATACACCTCGATGCATGGTGGCGGCCAGAGTGGGAGCGTTGTTGCCGATTGAAGAGATCGGACCCGATGGGAACAGATCAATTGGCTTGCCACTCCTGCTGACCGATGGAGGAGTGTTATCAACCTGCAACATAGCACAGAAAGTGAGTTACCGATGAGAATGAGAATAAAAAGAGTAGAGCATCGGTTTGGAGGTACTTACAACATCATCAGGGACCTTGAACTGGGGATCAATCATGCCACGGTATGTAAGGGCTGACCTGCAGAACAAGTGCTCCTTCCATTCTTCCCACCATTGCTTGTACGCCTGAGTGATAAGGCGGCCGGGACCCACTCTGACAAATCTGCATCTGTATCGGCACTCGATGGCAGTTGGGCTACTCGAATCCACTCGAGAAGGTTAGTGATGGCTTCCCTGGGCTTTATCACATCGGCATAACAGAGTGCAATCGGCAGCTGGCCAAAAGCTAATTAACGAGCTAGTGCTGATGGGTTGTAAAACTCATAGGTTTGGTTGGAGGTTTTCCCACTGCCAAAGAAATTTACTGGTATAGCTCTGGGAGTGATCAGTGCCATCATCACTTCATGATCCTTGTTGAGAGCATCATTGAACTGATGGAAAACCAGAGGAAAACATGGTGTCTGGATCGTCATAGGGCAACCATGCTCGCTGTTCTCTGGTCAAGCCTTCATATAGGGTTTGGAAGAATCGGCTGACCTGGTCTGCATTACCCCCTGTACTAGGCAGAACTATGGCAGCCTCGCCAAAGTTCAAAGGAGGGCGAGTTGCCGATTCTTCCTCATCTAGTTCATGATCCTCAGCTATATCCCTGGGGAAGCGCTATGCGAAGAGGATAAACTCGAGGCGCTTGTGCATGTGGAGGTTAAGCCACATGTTAATAAACCACTAGGGACCACCCAAGTTACCGATGGGCTGGCCGAGCAGGAGTTTCTTAGCTACTTGGTGGAAGGAGGTGGTAAGCTGCGCCAAGCAGATATCGGCCGAGAGGAAATCGGCCACCATTGGCTAATCTTTCTGCTGCTGCCAGATAGACAGAAGTTGGTCCTGCCGATCGACCACAGAATACGAATTTGTCCAACCACATGTTCAGGAAGCTAGTCTGTTCCTTTATGTTGACAGGACCTGTTCGTTTGTATTTTTGGATGTACCCTGACCAACCGCCGATGGCACGAGTTTCTACCTTAGCACTGGGTTTGGTATCGAAAAAGTGGGTGCTATCGGCAGAAGATACATCTAGGCCGGTGAGCATAACTACATCGGCAAGTGTTGGGGAAGCAGGGCCATGGCCAAACATGAAGGCATTGAGTGTGTCTGACCAAAAATACGATGCAGCTATCAGCAGCGACTCATTCCTATGTATATCGGCAATGGACAGCCTGATACATTGGTCCAGTTTTCTATCGCCCCATTGGACTTCATTTGAATGGCTAACTCTCAAGAACCAATCCTTCCATCCGACGGTAGGACTGGGCCAGCAACGGAAGGTGTCCTTCCATAGATCCAGAGAAAAATTCTCGGCTCTAAAAGAGATCCTGTTGGTTTCTGCGTTAATGAGATCGGTGGGATATGGATTCCCTAATGGACCAAGACATTGGAGATGTGGCTGATCTGTAGGGATGACGATGTTATTGGATAGATCCTAATGGTTTTGAAGGTAAAATAAGAACGAAGAAAGGAAAAGAAAAAGTGTTCAGTAAAATAAATTGTGGATGAACAGGGATGCGGGAAAAGCACAAAAGGTGGAATGAAGAACTGACCTCAGGGACGGTGAAGTTGATGGCCATCTCTTCACGAAGAGGGTGATCGAGGGCCTCGGAGTTGGAGGAGAAGAGGCTTCATTGGAGATCTCGGAGTTCTCGAATAGCGCCGCTGCCGGGAAAGTGGAGTTGGAGCTGTGGAATGATGTGATGGGGAAGGAGTACCCGAGAAGGAACTATTTATAGGACAAAACGGGCAAGGGCAAATCTGACTTATCTCTTCGCCGTATCGGTGAAATCCGAGGGTACTCAGGTAGATATGGTAACTGTTCGCACGATAATCAAGGGATTGTACAGGTGATTTGACAGGAAGCGGTCATTATCTAGAGATATTTTACTGTGCGGGATTTCCTGATCGGTCCATCGGCAGCGCCTTGTAACGGTAATATTGCCGATGGGCGAATAAAGTGGAGATAGCCGTTTGGGAGGATAAGATACGTTACTGAGTATCCTGGTTAGTCCATCGGCAAGTCTCTGTAACGCTAATACTGCCGATGGGCGATTAAAAGTGGAGGTGCCTATTCAGGAAGTTGAGGATTTCGAGGAATCTGCGGAGGAATCAAACTGAGGTTGTTCAGGTCGAGACCAAATTGGGAGAATTAATTGCGGAAAGGCATCATTACTGTAGAAAATTTCGGAGCATTAATGATTTCATACTCCGAAATTGGGGGGCATGTGTTGACACCGTTTTTGGGCACATGTCCATGATCGGTAGAATGCAGGTCGGCAAGACAAGATGGCGGTGCTTGGTCTACAGGATGAGTTGCCAATGAGGATGGTTGCCGATGGAGGGACGGTTGAATATGACTAAGTCCATAGGTGATGATGTGTTTGTGCCGATGGCTACAACAGGGGAGTCTGCCAATGATGCGGAGGAAGGACCTAAAGGTTGCCGATCGCCTTGTGGAGATGTTCCAGTTTATCACGGGAGGATAGTTTTATGTTTTCCTTAGTTATTTAGATCGTTTTGTATACGGATTCTATTTAATTTGGAATTCGAATTCTAGTCGTGTCTGGTTGTAGCTCTACGAGCAGGGTATAAATGTAGACCCTGAGGCTTTGTAAACAGACATCTATCAATCAATCAAACACAAGTTTTTACTCATATTCCAGCATCTACTTTTTCGATGACTTCGTTGTACCTTTTTCCTTTTCATTACGAGTTCTTAGGAATTCGTCGACTCAAGCTCGGCGTATTCTCGAGTTCCACGTGAATACCTCTTGGCCGTGGCATCCGGGCGCATCGCTGTTGTCGAGACCAAAGTATTCGAGTTATCACCTTTGCCGATAGTAAAGTCAAATCGGCTGGCACGCCTTAACTTTTGAAATCGGGTATTAGCCCTTTGTGTTTGCAGATCAGCTTTTGCATCAACAATCCCTATATGAAATAGTTAGATAAATGTTCTCAATTATACATGCAATGATAGATACTCAATCTCATATTCTATTCCATAATCAACACTGATGATTGCTAATCCCTTCCCAGTGGTAAAAATATAAATAACGATACCTGGAATACTTCCCGGTTAAAATGCTACATCGGTATTAATCTGTGCGCTTGTAGATCCCATTCATTATTTATTTAGAAGAGCAATTGCATATTTCAATACCGCGTCTCTCATGTCATGCTGGGGATGACAACTTGGCTTAAGTGGTATGAGGGATAGGTTTGGCATTTTTGGCACTGTTATCAGAATTAGAAAACTAAGTCTACTTTTGATAATGATGTTAAGAATACCCAACAAAGACATAATACCTGAGCAAGGACACCTCCCCGAAGCTTTCTCAATGTCGTGGGCCCCCTTCAAATATCTTTATTGGGACACAAATAGCACAAAATTTATTTTTATCATATATATTTTTTTTAGATAACTACTCAATGCCTTCGGCAAGGGCTCAACAATTATAGTCCGTTGGCAAGACTTTCCTTCCTTCATTCTTCTGTGGCTGCATGGACGAACTTAGTAGAGGTTTCCAGTTGCCCTAGGATCCTCTCTGTGTCAGTGACTGGAATTGATACAGCTATCTGTGCTATCTGTGTTCCGACTTTTGACAGATGAACAAAGAGTTTCAAGCCTGGCGTTGATGTTCTCAATGATCTTGTCATTGTAGGACAGCTTCTTGGTCAGATTCTCGTTGATTTTTGCTTGCCCTATGACCAGATCTTTCAAGGAAGGCTGATTGAAAAAATTACCCTACGGGCGGTGCTGATTGTTCCACCCGTTGTTACCTTGCTGTGGTGGCCGAAACCCATTGTTGACATATGCTGCTTCTTCTTGGGTTTCGGGGCAATCGTTCCCTGAATGGCCATCATCACCACAAACTTCACACGATGTGTGTGAGTTCTCTGCTTGGACGGTGCCCATGTTGGGATTTGCAACTTGTTCGTCCATCCTTTGCAACAGCAAGTCTATTGTTGCGGCAAGCACATCTGCCACCTTCGCAGATTGCGAGCCTTTTTGTGTTTTCCATCCTTCTCCCTAGCTTTGATTTGCCACCATCTTCTCGATGAGGGTAGTAGCTTCATTAATGGTGAGAGAAAGGAATGCACCTCCAGCTGCGGCATCTACGTGCCCCTTTGACATGGCCGTGAGGCCTTCGTAGAAGTTCTGGAGCACAAGCCAGTCTTCTATTCCATGATGAGGATAGGCCCGGATGTACTCCTGGAGCCTCTCCCATGCTTCGGGTATGGACTCAAGTGAAGACTGCTGGAAGTTAGAGATCTTCCCCCTCAGAGCGCTGGTCCTGCTCATGGGGTAGAACTTGGCGAGGAATGCCGCGGAACACTTTTCCCATGTGTCAACATCTTCCTTGTTCTGATAAAACCATTGTTTTGCCTTTCCGGTGAGGGAAAAGGGAAATAGACGGAGCCTAATGCTGTTCTGCATGACGTCCTTGATGACAACGATGTCACACAGCTCAAGGAAGTTCTGAAGGTGGGCATTGGCATTCTCGCTTGGCAGGCCACAGAATTGGCTTGCCTGCACCATAGAGATGAGGCCAGTGCGGATCTCGAAGCTCCCATTCCCCATATTGACAGCGGGCCTAGTCGACACGTTGGCAACAACGGGAGTGGAGTAGTCACTGAGTGTCTTGGCCATAGCGATTGGTGCGGTTGGTGCTGGAATGGTTGATCCGCTTGTCGGTTGTGTGGGGGTATAAACCCCTATACCCTCATGGGCCTATATGGACCGCACCATCAGAGGTGGCTCGGCCCACAGGATGAAGACGTGCGGCGCACGACTGGTCGGCGTGCACCGCAAGGCTACAAGATATTGTACCAAATAGGATAGTTTACTTGTAACTCTGTCCCGTCACGATATATAAGGAGGGGCAGGGGTCCCCTAGAGGATAGGTCATACAGATTATTCTCTCAACACAAATCAATACAATCAGACGCAGGACGTAGGTATTACGCCAACTCGGCGGCCGAACCTGGATAAAAAGCTTGTCCGTGTCTTGCGTCACCATCAAGTTCGTAGTTTGCGCACCGTCTACCGACAAACTACTACCGTGGGTATACCCCAAGGTAGACTGCCGACCAGCTTTCGTCGACAGTGGCGCGCCAGGTAGGGGCTGTGCGTACAGCTCTCTCGACGAACAAGATGGTCATCATCCCCGACTTCGTGGCCATGGCGGGCGACTTCACGTTCACCGTCAGCTTCAACAGCTTCACCGCCACGACCACGGAGGAGGTGTAGATCTGATCTATGCCAACCACTTCTTCATCGACGTCGGCGGCGGCTTCAACCACGCTGGCTACGACTCCGACTACTCCAGCAACGTCTCCGACCACGCCGACAATGCGTCATCTGCTTCCCTACTACAAAGAGAGGCAGATCGACGACATCGACCTGCTCATTCTAACGACCAAGTTGTTTGGCCTACTTGCTCTGACCACCAGTCACAATAATAATCGCCGTGAAGAATGGCGCTACGACAACCGCGACTACCGTCATGACAACAAGTCAAAAAGCTCGAGGGCCAAACAATTTTGTCACCACCGACCAGACTTTTGTCCAAAGATAAGTACACTTCTAATATTTTATTTATTTTTGGCATAATATTTTTTATTATCCATCAAAACAACTTTTTGGTTAGCCGACTAGTTTTTTCTTCTACACGAGTTTTCTAGAGCCGGTACTGTCTCCGACTCCTCCCTACACGTGCATGAGATCCGCCCTCTGCGTTCCGGGTGGTCGGCAGTAGCTCTCTAGCGAGGCTGGCAATCCTACGCGTGCCTAGGTTTCGCACCTCATGCAGATTGTCGGCTAGACCAGAGCTGGTACAAGCTTTAGGATGATTAACTACTCGTGCTAATTTTATAATAAAAAATGTAAAACTTATCTCAGTGCTGATTTTTTATCTAGAGTTTATTTATACATCATATACTACCTATTCTCTATATTTATTTTTCAGAAGTTTGGCCCAGTCAACAAGCTACGCTTGGGGACTCGTCGACTATTCCCTACGCTGTGCTCGGGGACTGCTCCGACCACCGAGCACGTTTACGTTCCCAACCACGCTCGGGGACTTGTCGACTAGTCTCTACGCTGTGCTCGAAGACGTTGCCGACCACCGAGCACGTTTACGTTCTCAACCACGCTCGGAGACTTGTCTACCAGTCCATACGCCGTGCTCGGGGATTGTGCCGACCACCGAGCACGTTTACGTTCCCAACCATGCTCGCGGACTGGTCGACCAGTCTCTATGCCGTGCTCGGAGACTCATCAATCATCTCCTTGTGCCGTGCTCGGGACTTGCTTCGATTACTCTCCAACCACAGCTTAGGGATTGCTTTTCTCAGTTATGGATAATTTTAATTTTTTAGACCTTGCTACAAGGCTCATACTTCGCCTTCCAGCAAGCTCGGAGACTACATCGGTACGATGCATCTGGCGATGCATCTCAGTTTTAGAATTTCTTTGAGGACTTTTCTTTTGACCCTGGCACCACGTGCCTACGTCACCTACTACTAGGCTCGGGGACTAAGTGGGCACACTTCACCTTGCGGTGAATATGCTTGCTTTTTGAAAGGCTATACTTTCAGAAAAGTAAAGTGGACATACTTCACCAGAAAAGAAATCTTTTTTGATTAAGAGCACCATGCATTCTTCGAACAACCTGCTTCTTCGATGTCAATGTTGATCAACTGTCTTTTGAGTCGGTCAAAATACCGTTGCAACTGTTTGGGCGACTTTCCTGCTTATTGAAGACGTCAAGCCTCACTGATCGAAGAAGCTCAAGACGGCGTGTTACATCACAATACATGATGCTCGGGGACTAGCTGTGGGGGTATAAACCCCTATACCCTCATGGGCCTATATGGACCACACCATCAGAGGTGGCTCGGCCCACAAGATGAAGACGTGCGGCGCACGACTGGTCGGCGTGCACCGCAAGGCTACAAGATATTGTACCAAATAGGATAGTTTACTTGTAACTCTGTCCCTTCACGATATATAAGGAGGGGCAGGGGTCCCCTAGAGGACAGGTCATACAGATTATTCTCTCAACACAAATCAATACAATCAGACGCAGGACGTAGGTATTACGCCAACTCGGCGGCCGAACCTGGATAAAAAGCTTGTCCGTGTCTTGCGTCACCATCAAGTTCGTAGTTTGCGCACCGTCTACCGACAAACTACTACCGTGGGTATACCCCAAGGTAGACTGCCGACCAGCTTTCGTCGACAGGTTGCGTAGCAGAAAAAGAGACGGTACGAACCCTTCGCTTCCTTAGGAGTTTTTCTGGATCACTGTGGAAGTTTGCCGGCAAGTTGAAACCGCTCATACACTATCCTGTTTTCATTCCAATAAAAAGAGGAAGAAAACAGTAAAGTTATCCTACTTAATCTATGGCTACCAATGCTTATTATGCAATCAATGTTTATGCCAGTATGATTTTTGCCTTCCCCGGCAACGGTGCCAGAAATGCTTGTTGGCATTTCTTAGCGTCACTACTAAAAATAGATCATAGATCCATCCATAGCAATGGCACCAGGAATGTCAGGTGATGGCATACCATAACTATCGCTACATCAGAGAGATAACCCAAGGCAACTCGAGGGCGCCGGCCTGAGCAGTGCAGTCTGGTAACAATAATTAGGAATGCCGGATTGGCCTTCGTAACCATCCTTACTTGCGATATGCAAAGCTGTGGCACTACGCTTGAAAGTGCACAAGGATTACAATCTTAAGTAACGGTACTTAGGTACACCAATCGATAGTTCATGAATGAAGAAGTAATATAACTGCAAGCGGACAGAACTATCATTGTAGCATTTCAACCCATGAATATTCAAGGGTGTCAAATTTATAATTCTTGTAGGAAGGCAAAGGGATCAAACATGGTGTAAACATGATTACTTATTGAATACTTGGTAGACATAGAGTAAACAGGAATAAACATGATATTCAAGATAATGGACACACATTGGATCAACCTCAAGGATGAAATAGAAGAGAAATAATAAATAAAGAATAAAGAAATAAATCTACTTGAGCAGGCACGGGTCACATATAACTACGCATAGAACTGTTAGTGGATCATCTAATTAGCAATAAATGGAGTTAGAACTAAGCCTGAGATGAGGGCAGATCCCCGCAGCTGGATACCCAGCCGATAGAGACTTTACATAACTCCTATCGGAATACCTGATCATGGGGGAATGCAAAAGATGACAGAGCTGTCAGTACCCTACCACCTACCCCTCTACCTGAAAGATACCGGCACATCCATTGATTCCCGCATACCTGAACACCATGTTCACGTAACTGGAAACAACTCCTAACCCCCGTGGGCCCCACCCCTTCGGAGTGACAGGCTAGGCTAAGAGCAACCATCACAGCACAGCGAACCATCATCCCATTCCTAATTCTAATCCTAATCATACTAATCTTATGAACAATGAAGAATAATGATGACATATCAATAACATAGCACAAGAACTAAGAACTAGTTCATATACTATGAACATGATAAGAACATAACCATTCTCTAGTTCATATGCATAATCATATAAAGATAAATAGAACTTGCTCATGGAAGAAGATTGAATATTATTCATACCAAGAAGATCCTTTATTCCAAGGAGACAAGCTCTCCTTGCTAGCACTTGCCTTGCTCTACTACTAATCTAGACAAAAGATACAAGTGACAGGTGTGAGGTAAATTGACTCCAAATGATGTGTGTGTTGAAAAGGGGGGAGTGCCTCTCTTTTAATAGTGGAACTAGGATGGTCCGTCGGATCTAAATTTGGTAGTAGGTGAAACCGTCCTATGCATGGCGGCATGCAACCGCGTGAGAAAGATGGGCCTGGTTTGCCGCCTCCAGGTGTGCGCCCGCATCAGGGTCCGCCCGCACCTTGGGTGGGTCCCCCTGGCCACCGCCTTTGCGTGGTCGGTTTGGCTCTTTGCATGGATCTCTCCCGTGGTTACGATCAGGCCCAGTTCTGCGTTGTTCGGGCCTTTCTCTATTTTCTTGGTTTGCACATTTCTAAATACGTCTTTTGGTACTTTGTGCTTTCTTCGTGGTATGGCACATTTCCACTTGTTGCACTAGATTTGCTGCAAAATATAATCACTATGGTACAAGTGGAACTTGTTAGTAATAAAATGCATGTGTGTATATAATATGATTGCTTCTTATACTTTTGGATCAAGTTGGCAGCTTATAATTGTTCTATAATGATACCAACAACTACTCCACTCCCGTTGTAGCCAACGTGCCGACTGGGCCCGCTGTCAATATGGGGAATGGAAGCTTCGAGATCCGCACTAGACTCATCTCTATGGTGCAGGCAAGCCAATTCTGTGGCCTACCAAGCGAGGATGCCAACGCCCACCTATAGAACTTCCTTGAGTGGTGCGATACCGTCGTCATCAAGGACGTCGCGCAGAACAGCATCAGGCTCCATCTATTTCCCTTTTCCCTCGCCGAAAAGGCGAAACAATGGTTTTATCAGAACAAGTAAGCTGTTGACACATGGGAAAAGTGCTCCGTGGCATTCCTCGCCAAGTTCTTCCCCATGAGCAGGACCAGCGCTCTGAGGGGGAAGATCTCTAACTTCCAGCAGTCTTCACTTGAGTCCATACCCAAAGCCTGGGAGAGGCTCCAGGAGTACATCCGGGCCTGTCCTCATCATGGAATGAAAGACTGGCTTGTGCTTTAGAACTTCAACAAAGGCCTCACGGCCATGTCAAAGGGGCACGTAGATGCCGCAGCTGGAGGTGCATTCCTTTCTCTCACCATTAATGAAGCTACTGCCCTGATCGAGAAGATGGTGGCAAATCAAAGCTGGGGAGAAGGAAGGAAAACACAAAAAGGCTCGCAATCTGCGAAGGAGGCAGATGTGCTTGCCGCAAAAATAGACTTGCTGCTACAAAGGATGGCGGACAAGTTGCAAATCCCAACATGGGCACCGTCCAAGCAGTGAACTCACACACATCGTCTGAAGTTTGTAGTGATGATGGCCATTCGGGGAACAATTGCCCCGAAACCCAAGAAGAAGCAGCATATGTCAACAATGGGTTTCGGCCACCACAGCAAGGTAACAACGGGTGGAACAATCATCACCGCTCACAGGGTAATTTCTTCAATTAGCCTTCCTTGAAAGATCTAGTCATAGGGCAAGCTAAAATCAACGAGAATCTGACCAAGAAGCTGTCCTACAATGACAAGATCATTGAGAACATCAACACCAAGCTTGAAACTCTTTGTTCATCTGTCAAAAGTCAGACGAGTTTCAACAAGATGATAGAAACACAAATAGCTGCATCAATTCCAGTCACTGACAAAGAGAGGATCCCAGGGCAACTAGAAACCTCTACTGAGTTCGTCCATGCAACCACAGAAGAATGAAGGAAGGAGAGTCTTGCCAATGGACTATAAATGTTGAGCCGTTGTCGAAGGCATTCGGTAGTTATATAAAAAAAACTATATATAATAAAAATAAATTTTGTACTATTTGTGTCCCAATAAAGATATCTGAAGGGTGCCCACGACATCAAGCAAGCTTGGGGGAGGTCTCCCCGCTTAGGTATTATGTCTTTTTAAATTCTTTAACTTTCGTTTTAATTTCCCATTTTATAGAAAGTTTTTATTTTTAGTTTCCAAAAGTTTCCCTTTCTACAGTTTTATTTTTAGTCAAAAATAAAATTTCTCTGAAAAACTTATAAAAATTATTTTCTTGTAGTATAGATTTTCCCATTTTCAAATCTTATTTTTATATATTTTTTTGAAAACCAAAAAAATATTTTGAATAAATATATGGAAAAACAAAATCTAGAGCACGATTTTGAACCAAATCTGATCGTAACAAGAGATACGTTTGGGTGACCGTTGGAGCCAGCGGCCAAAAGGCCGGGCAGAGGCGGGCCCACCACTGGTGCGGCCGCACCCTGCCCAAGGCCTGCTAGCCTCGGCCTTTGGGCAACGGCTAGTAGCCGTTCAGGGGGGCGCTCCCCGCCTACGTTCAACTCTATAAATAGAGAGGATCCCGGGTGGAGCACCACATCCCTCTCACACACATTTTTTTTACTCTTCCCTTCTTCACTCTCTTGCGCCACTTTGCTTCATAGCCTACTCCACAAGCTTAGTGCAAGAAAATTATGTCAAAAACCTCTTGCACACTTCCCTCTCCAAGCAAAAACATCATACACTTGTGCTAGCTCGTCCACCATGAATAGAATTTTTGGGCTTAGAAGGTGCCACTGCCAACACGGGGAAGATCCACCAACCCCTGCAAGGAACAAGCAGCCGGCACATGGAGGAGAGGAGGAGGAGCCACATGGCCACGCCATTGACATGGCCGACGCCCCCTTCAACGACTTGGAGAGCGAGCGGGAGATGCAGGCATACAACCTCATGAAGGAACGCAAGTTCCTCTATTCGCCGGCATTTGACCCCGCATTATTGCACCAAATAGGTATGGATGTTGAGTTTGATACTATATTCGAGCATCTTGGTTAGAGTAGAGTTGCCCCCATTCATGAGCTTGGGTCACGTCTTTTGACGATCCAAATTTTGGGCACTCTACAAATTGTTGATTATGGTATTACCTTCCATTGCTTTGGACGAGATTTCGGTATTTATTGGAAGGATCTTGCCAACCGTTTGGGTTTTTGTTGACACTAGCTAACACCACTTAGATACTAGGTTGTCATCCCTAGCATGGTGCCAGAGTGTACAAAGTTATTTATAAATATGGAGGCTCTCTAGAAAATAATCTATTCTATCCGCAAGCGCACAGATAAAACACCTCATTGTAGCATTTCACCAGGATAAGTATTCCAGGTATCGTTATTTATAATTTTGCTTAAGAGAACAAGGGGTGAAATTAAGATAAGGACTAAATCTGTCAGGGCATACACTAGAGATAAACTTGCAAGAACATGATTACTAATGAGAAACTCGTCACACAGTCACTTACTTTGGAAGGGGGTAAACCATAAAGATAATGATAATGAATTATAAGTTCATGGGTAAATAACACAGCGATTAGAAAATAGACTACTCCTCATATATGTAGGTGACGTCGGATTAGCTAGAGAATGGATTCTAAGTTATGTACTATCTACTAACTCACAATCTACTCTAGTTATCTACAAGATCATGTATAACATAAAAGACTCTTCATTCATGTATAAGGAACATTGCTAAAGTAAATCAGAACATCGTAAGACTTACTCCGCAATACAAAATCTGCCTGTCCTATCGACGGAGGGTGGACTATATAAGAATCAACGAAGCTGTCACTATTGCAAACTACCACACGTCCCGGCCAATAGGATACATTTGTAGATAAATAACATCTAAGCACCACGCCCACATGTGATCTACCACTTAACTCCCTCGAGTCAAGAGCTAAGCGCTTTGCAAACTTATACACAAACTCATTATCAATCATAACTATATCAAATATAGAACTAGAGCAAACTAAGAGCATAATAAATAGAGACATAATGCAATTAGAACAAAGTATTAGAGAAAGATATGAATAATACCAATCTTTATTACCAAAGATCTGAATCCATAGCGTAGTGCTCTATTTCTCTAATTGCTATCTAATCAAACCTCTAAACTTGAAGGATTAGGGAGTAGCTAATTCTAATTATCTGTGGGAGAGAAGCTCTAAACCCTAACTTTGATGGCTACCTCTGATAATGATTTCTATTCTTCTCTTCTCTCCCCTAGGGGTGGAGAGGCCTTGGTTATATAGTCCTTTCAAGTGAATTTGGGCCATCGGATCAAACCGACATTGATCGCAGGTTTTCCTTGATCCTTTAGGTCGGTGGAGCACGATCCAAGAGTTTGGTTCGGATTGGCCCCGAGACCTAGGCGGGCGCCCAAGGGGGGAGGGCGGGCGCCCTACCCCCGAGCCCGTCCGGTCTCCCGTTCATTCCCGTGGCTTCTGGACTCTTCTAGATTGAGGAAAATTGCGCGGCACGTGATTATCTCCTTCTAAACATGACATGTGGGCCTTCTCTCCATATTTTCTGATATCTCCCTGCAAAAATAGATAAACACCAAAGCTCGTGGAATTCTGTTAGATAAAACCCTAATTCTAGATGTTTGGGGCATATTGATCCTTTTTCATGTTTATTTGATGGTTAAATTTAGTACTTAAGGACCGTCAACAGTTTCCACGAGCAGTGCTCCATTGACTTCGGTTTCTCCCTCGGGGGTTACCAACATCATGCTTTCTGGCATTTGATCTCGGGGCAACACATTGTTGGAAAGTTTCAGGGGCATTCTACCAACATCCATCACCCCACTCTGAGGCTTCTCCATAAGTGGATCGCTAGTTCATTCTTTTCAAGAGATGATACGCATCTTACTTACGACATAGAGTTGAAGTTGATTTATGCTGCGCTCAAAAAGATTAAAGTTGCACCTGTTGTTGAGCTTGTTAATCATTGGTTGCCTTCCATTAAGACTTCAACTGCTATCATATGCACATCTCTTTTTACTCGCCTTGCTGCAATTGTTGACGCCCATGCTGCTAATACCATTATTTACATTACTACTCCTCGCATCATGATTAATGAATCACATCTTTCGCATGCACATATGATTAAACGCGATGAAACAGGTAAAAAGATTTTATTTTATTTTCCAGGATATACAAACGAGGTCTAGTTACCTAATCCAGATCTCGCTCTGTATAATTCCCCATCACTCACCTTCACCCTCACTAAGAGGGAAGGAGGACGCAGGAGCTCTGTTTCACGCAGGAACTCACGGAGGAGGGAACAAGAAGAGCAGGCAGCACAAGCAGCAAGGGCAGCATATCCAGCACCATTCGCGTCGCCAGCACAGCACACTCCACCACCAGCTATGCCAGGGATGGGACGGACCCCTGCTATACCTGCACCCGGATTTACCCCTGGGTATGGATATGGTATGGGATACGTTCCTCAACCCTACGAGGCTGGAGGTTCGAGCTGGCAGGCAGGAGGGTCGAGCTGCTAGGCGCACGGAGGCGCAGGCCCAAGCGAGCCAGAGGCATATGGGGTAGGAGGATCCAGGTATCACGAGCCATGCCACTCCTTAGATTTCGAGGAAATGCCACCCCCTGTTCGCCCTCAGGTCACACTGGACATCCTCAGCACTCGCATGGGAGGACTGGAGCCCCAGAACAGGTAGATCTAAGGTACGCTGAATGCCCACATCCATACTGCTACCCAATGGCATCAGTAGACCCAGCAGAGCTTCATCGACCTTGAGGATGCAAGCCGTCGTCGGCACGAGGCACAGATGGCCTACCTGCGATCCATAGGACATTTCCCTGGACTGCAGCAGTGAGCTAGCTTGGGGGTGGACCCCCACAAGAGGTAACATGTATCTTACATTCTTGCACTTAATTTTATTTCTTAGTTACAGTATTGAAATTTCAGCAATTTTTCATCATCTTTCAAAAAAAAATTCCACTCTCATGTGCGCTATGATATGTTAGTTTCTCTTCTGTTGAAATGATGAATAGTTGCTCTGTCTATAATTCTCTAGTATCTAAGTTATAATTTAGTGTTCGTCAAGATTTAAGTTTGTTGGCTAAAAATGTCTCATTCTGAGAACTTGAAATCTTGTGGGTTGCAAATGCATGATCCTTTCCTAAGTTGTTGCGAGACATGATACGGTATAAATAGATTTTGCTATGACTTTGTTCTAAGAGTAACTTGACATCCAGAGTTTTCTTTTCAAAAATTCAAAACAAAGAGTTCCTCAATGATTATGAAATACCTACCAAGACCATATGACTTTCTTAGTAGTTTGTACACCTTTAGTCATATGCGGCTTGCAGCGCTTTGAGTTGAGACAAATCCCAGGTATCCTAGAGTGAGATTATGGTCATGCACCCATGATATGAGATTCACGCACCCACCAAATAAAGCCGACTCTCACACTGAGAAGTTGCGCACAACATGCACCCTTCCATCCACCAAAAATAAGCCAACTCTTACCCTAAGAGTTGCGCCATAGCTTCCACCAAATAAGTATGCCAAACTCTCACCCTGAGGTTTGCGCATCCCCATACACAATTTTACTCCTTACATCACCATCATGACATCTCTCCATTTTCCTCTTTGAGATCCCTTTGAAACATGTGGGCATCAGTTATCCATGAAAAAAATGAAGGAAAAGCCAAAGGGCATGGACGTGAAAATCAAAATCCCCGTGAGAAAAAATATATATATACATATATGATCTATATTTTTAGGGCCCATATCTTTACATTCTCTCATTCTCTTCCTCAAATAAAGAGAGTCATAATACAAGGAGTAACCAAAAATATTTAGATAGGACTACCACCAAAAATTCCACACACTTGCACATCTCAATCAAGGTGTATGACTGGTACCTCCTCATGGTCCGGGCTTTGACATGGCAATACAAGTTTCGTAAGTACGCCCACCATTAATACCTTCCCAAAGCTCCATTCTCAGCCTTAGTGGTAGGTCTTAAAGGCAACACAAATGCCTTTAGTGAGGATTTCATACACATTGAGCGATTGAGAGAATCATTCGAGGAACTTATTTATTTTGCAAAAATTTATAAAACCTCCAGATTGATGGTCTATCAGGGGATGAATGAATGGTGAGTCTGGTACAACCATTCAATCTTGCAACCACCGAAGAACTTGGAAAAGCTATAAGCCCCATGAGAAATCAAGGTAAAGAGTAGATAGCATGCCAACTTATTTAAATTGTGAATGACTGCTTTGTTATAGGTATGATACTCATGAATTATATCGGCATAGTAGCAACACCTGATCAACAACCATACTTAATTATTTGCTCGAGACGAGCAAAGGTTAAGCTTGGGGGACTTGTTGGCAGTCATTATAGACCAATCATAAACTGCCAACTTGATCCAAAAGGAGAAGCAATCATATTATATACACACATGTATTTTTTTACTAACAAGTTCCACTTGTACCATAGTGATTATATTTTGCACTAATTATAGTGCAACAAGTGGAAATGTGCCATACCACGAAGAAAGCGCAAAGTACCAAAAGACGTATTCAGAAATGCGCAAACCAAGAAAATAGAGAAAGGCCCGAACAACGTAGAACTGGGCCTGATCGTAACCACGGGAGAGATCCAGGCCCAGAGCCAAACCGACCATGCGAAGTGAGGGCGCACCCCTGGAGGCAGCAAACCGGGCCCATCTTTCTTAGGCTGTTGCATGCCGAGGACGGTTTCACCTACTACCAAATTTAGATGCGACGAACCATCCTAGTTCCACTATAAAAAGAGAGGCACTCCCCCCTTTTTAACACACATCATTTGGAGTCAATTTACCTCACACCTCTCACTTGTATCTTTAGTCTAGATTAGTAGTATAGCAAGGCAAGAGCTAGCAAGGAGAGGTTGTCTCCTTGGAAGAAAGGATCTTCTTGGTATGAATAATATTCAATCTTCTTCCATGAGCAAGTTCTATTTATCTTTATATAATTATGCATATGAACTAGAGTATAGTTGTGTTCTTATCATGTTCATAGCATATGAACTAGTTCTTATTTCTTATGCTATGTTCTTGATATGTTCATCACTGTTCTTCATTGTTCATCAAATTAGTATGATTAGGATTAGAATTAGGAATGAGATGATGGTTCACTGTGCTGTGATGGTTGCTCTTAGCCTAGCCTGTCACTCCAAAGGGGTGGGGCCCGCGGGGGTTAGGAGTTGTTTCCAATTACTTGAACATGGTGTTCATGTATGCGGGATTCAGTGGATGTGCAAGTATCTTTCGGGTAGAGGGGTAGGTGGCAGGGTAGTGACAGCTCTGTCATCCTTTGCATTCCCCACGATTAGGTATTCCTATAGGAGTTCTGTAAAGCCTCTATCGGCTGGGTATCCAGCTGCGGGGATCTCCCCTCATCTTAGGCTTAGTTCTAACTTTATTTATTGCTAATTAGATGATCCGCTAACAGTTCTATGCATAGTTATATGTGACCCATGCCTGCTCAAATGTGTGTCCACTATCTTGATTCTAACTTTATGCTTAGTTCTAACTTTATTCTTTATTTATTATTTCTCTTCTATTTTATCCTTAAGGTTGATCCAATGTGTGTCCACTATCTTGAATATCATGTTTATTCCTGTTTACCCTATGTCTACCAAGCATTCAATAAGTAATCATGTTTGATCCCTTTGTCTTCCTACAGGAATTATAAACTTGACACCCTTGAATACTCATGGGTTGAAATGCTACAATGATAGTTCTGTCCGCTTGTAGTTATATTACTTCTTCATTCATGAACTATCGATTGGTGTACCTAAGTACCGTTACTTAAGGTTGTAATCCTTGTGCACCTTCAGGCTTAGTGCCACAGCTTTGCATATCGCAAGTAAGGATGGTTAGGAAGGCCAATCTAGCATTCCTAATTATTGTTACCAAACTGCACTGCTAAGGCCGGCGCCCTCGAGTTGCCTTGGGTTATCTCTCTGATGTAGCGATAGTTACGGTATGCCAGCACCCAAGCATTTTTGGTGCCATCGCTAAGGATGGATCTATGGTCTATTATTAGTAGTGACGCTAAGAAATGCCAACAGTGAGCTACCTAGGTGGGAGGACAACGAGTGAGTAAGGACTCCTATGTATCTAACTCTACTTCTATATTCTAATCGTGATCAATGTAAATGACTCAACTAGAGTAGTATCCAAACAGTCTTGTGTGGTTGGGATTGACTCCTTAGAGTATGCCATGGCTCATGCCATGGAGGGGATCGACCTAGGATATGGGGCGACAGGGCTCAATTCCTTCTTCCCTGCACTAAACAAGCTAAGAGTACAAGTGGAACTTTATTAGTGATAAATATGTTCATGTGATGCTTATCTTCCTTCAATCGAGGACTATTGACGAGCTTTTGAGTATATAGAACTTGGTCTTATTTCCTGTCAACAAGATCCCCCAAGCTTAACCTTTGCTCGTCCCGAGCAAACAATCAAGTCTTGGTTCGATCGGATCAGGTATTGTCACTAAGTTAACATCTTAATAGTACTAAGTGCACAACAAAGAACTTATCCTTGAATGGAAAACTTAGCAGCGCTAACACACCAATGTTACTTTAGCACCCATGGGGCTCATAGCATTAACTCAGTCTTAGGATGTTGAGAGATATAACAGCTTTGACTTGACATCTACTTTTCTCATTCTTTAGCAAGTTTCATGCTAGAGGTTTTTGCTATGTTTTTCAAAAGAAATCTTAATGTTCCTCATATGGTTTCTCTCAAGTCACTCAAGTGGTGTATAAATCCTTACCAAGACATATGAGTAAGTTGCCTTCTCTATGTAATCCTACTATAATAAATGCTTATGTGGAGCTCAAGGTAGGAACAAGGGGATGGCGTACTTACATTGCATATGTTGTGAAGTCAAACCTCGAATCCTTGGAGGAAGAGTAGAGTCATGCTCGAGATCAAGATATATATGTGGAAAGGTGGTATGAGTATGATGGCTAGATGGCTCATTTATTTGATTGTGTTCTCTCTATTTTTTTATTGAGACAAGGCTAGCATTTTTCTCTCTTTCTTTTTTCAAGGACTTGATGATGTCCTTCCTAACACGGTGATTATTTTTTTATAGCCTTTGCTTTGTGTCTCATATAACATTTAGCTATTAGAGAGGGATTCTACACTTAGAGCATGGAGCATCTATATTTGGTGGAATGGAATGGAATGGTGTGAAGTGTTGCATACTCCCAGTGTAGGAGCAGCAGATGTATGTGGATGGTGTGGATCTTGATCTCATTGAGCATGACACAACCCTAAACCAAGGGTCAACAAGAGTTGACAACTCTCAACACAAGCAAGCAGCCTATGTGCTGGGTTTCTATCATGTAGAGCATATATGGATTGTGGTAGAAATTTAACACCATTGAGGAACAATTATGTTTTTATTCATCTTTAAAAAATAAATTATGTGGCAATCATGCATGCTTAGAACAATATTATAGATCTCTTATCTTAGCTATCTCATGTTTCACAACAACTTAGACTTTGTCTTAGCTATCTCTTAACTTAGACTGTGTTCAAGTTCATGATGGTTAAGAATGCTAAGTAGTCCATACTTAGAGAAATGCTAAGTTGTAAACAAGTACTAGAAAGACATTAACTAGCAATTTCATCATCATTTCCATATGAAGGATAGCATACATGAAGCATATATATAAAAAGGAAATAAAGCAAATAATTTTTTTGGATTTTTTTATATATGTAAGAAAGAAACAAACAAAATGTAATAAAGCAAGAATTAAATTAGGGGGTTTGGAAACTCACCTTGGATAAACTTACCTTAGTGGGGGAGAGAATCTCCCCCAAGATTGCCTTCTTGCTCACTGGGGTGGTTGATACCCAAACCACTGGTCCCATTGGTACTCACTCTCAGCTTGGAGGCTTTGGGCCATGTCCAAGTTCTCTTGCATGAGCTGCAAGGTGGTCTTCTATCTGATGTTGATGTTCTCCATATCAATGATGAGTGTCTCCATTTCAGACAGTGGTTAGCGCCTCCCCCTACCACGAGGGCGAGGGGTGCGTGTTGCTGAAGACGTCCTGGAGTGATGAGGTGCACCATGAGAGGGACCAGCTTGCTGTTGAGCAGCACGGGAACGTGCTCTTGTCATTCTGTTCGTCCCTGCAACAGGGTTGGCTCTATTCTCTCTTCCTAGCCTTAGGGTTAGTGATGAAGTATTATACAACCAAAGGTTCTCATCGGGGAGAGACCTCAATAGGATGGTTCCCATAAATCATTTTAAGGCCATTTTTGGGATCTCTCTTATTCAAATTAGCACTCCTAAACATTTGCTCACCTAAAATAGATCTGTCATCCTGGATGTACTCTACTTCATTTGTTTCAAGAAAACCCATAGATTCAGCAATTCTGGTGATAACTGAAGTAAAGCATAGGGGCATGCTAGGTGCAATGGAGGAAATCTAGAAAGGTACTAGCCACTTGACAGGTGAAAATTTGATTTTGTTTACCATAGCATAAAGGATTTGCAATTCTTTACAGCCTATATCATCCATGCTAGGACCAGGGACGAGAGTGACTATGATCCAAATGTACATGAATCTTAAGGTTGGGTTATGGATTTGGATAGGTCTACGAACAGAGAGATTATTGGAGCAAGTAATCAACTTTCAGAATTTAGCTAAGTCAAAATTTTGCAAAGCATGATCTATGTCTAGCTCACAATCTTGATCAGAGCCTAGACATGTACTTAGCTCACTCCAAGTTAAATTGTAGTCTTTGTTGAACATGCGAAAAGTTACTCCCACATCATTTGATTTTAGTGTGGCAAGAAATTCTTGAGAGAGTACTTTTACACCAAGTTTAGGAACTTGCCAAAATGCACCCCAACCAATGGCATAAAAGACAGTAGGAAAGTCGGTGCTCATACCTGATTGGTCCAAGAGTTGCTCAAAGACAGTGGTGTGGTTGAAGCCGCAAGTGCGAAGGGTGTAGAGCTTCCCTAGCTCTTCATGAGTGAGCAAGAGGTTGTCGTGGGGCTCCAGTATCCTTTCAGCATGGATGAAGGGAACAAGTGTGTGCAGTTGTTCCTCCTCCACTATTTCATGGCTCCTACTCTTGGAGTGGTGAGAGCTCGAGGATGAGCCATCACCTTTCCTCTTTTTGGTGAGCTTGGCAGAGATGAATTTCTTCATGCTAGCTTCACAAGTGAACAAACAAGACCAAGCTTCCTACTATACTACTATGCAGAAGGGAAATGTTTTTGGGTTTATGGCTACTACTACACTAAGCTTGAGAAGGCTTGGAACACTAAGAAGAAGAGACAAGGCCAAATGAGCTCGAGATGATTCTGCTGGTTGTGTTGTGGAATTGAGCTCACATTGGGGTGCTATTTATAGGGGTGAAAGGGCATGGCAAGACCTCCCATAGGGCTGGTCGGTCGATTGGGGTTCACCCCCTTTGAAGCATGCCTTCAACTTTGGACAGGGAACCTAGCCTCATGCTTGCAAATGGTCACCAAGTGGGACCAAAAGCATGGTCGGTCGACCATGTCTTTTGCCCCCCACCACTTTAATCATGCTGTGTTGGGTTGTCTGATAAAGATGGTGGTGGCGCTGACCTAAAGTTGCTGCTGGTTGCCTCAGATTCCCATGTTTAATGCTTGGTGAAAGAGAAACGGAGAAAGCAAAAGAGGGGACAAGAACCAATGTGATTCCCATGGACCATGGGGACCCTTAAGCATGCATTGTTGCTCCATATGCTAGCTTTGGCTGTTCGAATTTTCCCTAAAGCATCAAAGTGCTTAAATTAGCATCCTAAGCTAAAGTCATGAGCATAGGACCATCTCACCTCAAATTTTGGCTAGTGTGTTGAGCATTGGATCCTTTGACATCATCATTGGGAGGTAGCAGGATGCCTGGTGCCACCAAGGCCAGGTCAGTCGACCTACCCTTGGGAGCCCTAGGTTATCCATTGCCCCTTCTAGGATTCAAGCTTCTAGCCAGAGTGGAGGGAGAGGTGGTGGACCCACAAAGCCAGGTCGGCCGACCTGGCAATGGTGGCCCCACCAGCTCACCTTTTCTCTATTCACTCTTCTCAAGTTTTATTATTTATATTTAAGTTATTTGGTCGAAATGAAAAATGCATTTTTTTAATTTAGCATGCAATTGAAAAGTAAAATTTAAGTGTAGAAAATAAATATGAGATAACTACTGACATACCTGGTCAGTGGAGGGCTCCATGTTTTAGGTCCATAGAGCGGGACCTCTCCGTCGGGTTTCATTCTATGGACGCCTCGGTCGGTCCTCGAGACGGTGACCGTGCGGGCATCTCCTTCTCCCACCATTCCTTTCTAGAATGTCCCACTTGCTTGGCGGGTTCCTCCTTCTGTTTGGCCTTTTTGGCCGACTTGCCTTTGTTGTACCTCCGGCGGAATTTGCCGTGAGGTTTCTCCTCCGGTTTCGTGTCCTTCGGCTGCATGTTAGTTTTATAGCCATTGAAAGGACATTTGATCCTCTTACCTGCAAATTGTAGATGGATCTGGCTTGACCCAACATAGATGACAGCGTTCACCGTGTTCAGGAATGGCCGTCCTAGGATGACGGGGATGTCGATGTTCGCCCCCATGTCGAGGATGATGAAATCGGCAGGGACATATTCATCTTGGATTTTAACCAAGATGTCCTTAGCGACTCCCTCCGAGAACCGAATGGTTTGGTCCGCCATCTGCAATCTCATAAAGGTAGGGAGCAAAATGCACCCTAACAAATTTTCATAAATTACCTTGGACATGATGTTGACGCTTGATCCAAGGTCGCAGAAGACGTTGCGGAAGAGCTGTGGTCCGATCTCGCAAGTGATGGTTGGCATGCCTGGGTCGTCCTTCTTTGTGATGAACGGGGATCAAGGAGATATACCCAATTTGAACGGACCGGAGGCTTATCATACCTCGTAGAGACTATTTTAACGGACTCAAGCGGGTCCTCGGGTTTTCCTAGGATCCTACCTTGCTCATATGATGGGACAGCTGCCACTAATTGAGCTAATTGTGTTTCTAACATTTTATTAAAGCTCAATTGATTCTTAATGGCAGAATTAAAGCTATCCATTTTCTCACTAAGGCTTTCTAGGATCTTGTCATTAGCCACAATTCTCTTATTGATACTATCATTAATTTTAGTTTGGCCTAGCACAAGATCTCTAAGAGAAGGTTGGTTACCAAAGTAATTAAAAGAATTACTATTGTAACCCATACCTTGGCTTTGGTAGAAGGGGCGTGAACTCCATTGTTGTTGTTGCGGCCGGTTCCCATTGTTGAAGTTGTTGTTGTGTAGTTCACCTCCTCCTAGGTCTCGGGGCAGTTATCGCCCGAGTGATCATCTCCTCCACATACCTCACACCATGGATCAGTTTCCACAGCACGAACAGTGGCAGCGGTCTAGATAGCCTCAATTCCCTTTTTAGAAGAAGATTCCTCTAGTTTCCTCATAAGGAGGTCCATCTTGGCAGAGAGCATGTCCACCCCATTGAGGGCATGGACACCTCTCTTCTTGGGCTAGAGGCGCTACTCATTCCATCCTTGGTTGATGACCATCTTTTCAATGAGGTCCTTGGCATCCTTGACATTTTTCTACAAGAATGCCCCTCCAGCTGAGGCATCATGGTGACTACGGGCCATGCCAGTCAGCCCATGGTAGAAACCTTGAATAATGAGCCATTCGTCTATCCCATGATGAGGACAGGCACGAATGTACACATTGAGACATTCCTGTTGTTGGAAGCTCAAAATCTTCCCACGCAGGGCACTAGTCTTGCCCGCTGGGAAGAACTTTTTGAGGAAAGCATTGGCACACTTGTCCCAAGTTGTCAATTCGCTCTTGTTAGCATAGAACCACTGCTTCACCTTCCCCAAGAGTGAAAATGGGAAAAGGCGAAGCCAGATGGCGTCCGCCGTGACGTTCTTGACGGTGAAAGTGTTGCACACCTCCAAAAAGTGTTGAAGGTGGTCATTGGCATCCTCATGCGGTTTCCCACAGAATGGATTGGCTTGCACCATGTTGATCAATGCAGGCTTGAGCTCAAAGATTCCATCGCCCAAGTCCAGGTATGGACCCGTAGCGACAAAGTCAGCTGACGGGGACAAGAACCCAGCGATGGTCTCACTACAAGAAACATATGGCTTGTTAACGTTTTTAGTATGACAATCGTAAGAATGTTACTATATCATCCATTTTAGGACATTATATTTTAGGCATAGTGACTTAGTGAGAATTAAAAGTTGTATGTCACAATAAATGTCATTCAACAAGTCTGATTTTATCTAGTGACAATTTTTTCTATGTCACAAGACATGTTTCTGTGTCACAAATTATTTTATTAAGTTTTTTTTTTAAAAAAAAATCCATATTGACAAGGTCTTTTGCCATGTCAACTCATGTTTTTATTTTTTTTTTGTATTTTATTTTTTATCATATCAGATCATATTTTTTTTATTTTGTAGTTAGGCCACCTATTGCACTTGATATAGGCCCTAAATGGGTGAAATTTGGCGTAGGTAGCCTAAGAAATCGAGTACTTGATGAGATGTAGTTCTGGTTTCGCCTACTGTCAAACAAAATCCCTGATTATGCCTTGTTGCAGTAAAGAGATCTGAACATGGCTATGATTAGCGGAGGAGCAGCCGCTGTATACTACTTGCATTATTCCACGGTCTCTTTAACTTTACAACATACTTCACTAAAATTTAACCCAATGCCTTACTCTATCATTAGCTGCAGTAATCCAGTTAACTCTTTGCACTCTTTTAATTATTTACTCTTCTATTTGTATGTAATTTCAGAAGCAAACTAAATTTAAGGATACAACACCAACCACGATCGATATTTTCAAGGACACCCACTGCAGCAGCAAGTCAGGTTTTGATGACAACGCAAAGGATGCCATTGTGAGTACCTTTCCCCATCTTTTCAAGGACACAACAAATTATCTACGCCTTTTGTATTGACAAGATTTCCAGCAAAGCATATTATCATGATGATATGTACAAAACCCTATAACTTTTTAGAAACCACAATTGCAAGCAGTTAAATATGTACTCATGTGCCAAACTCATTTCTGAGCCAAACCAACCATGCCAACAGATTACATGCATCTCAAAACCACTAGAAAATATAGTGGTCACCCCAAAATAAATTTATTTGATGCCTTTCTTATTTTCCTAAGATACTAAGGTGCATTTGTGAACATATAGTAAATGTGCACAGAAAATCTATAAAAATTACAGCAGCTAGCATATGTTCCCAGTAGACTACTACCAAATTTTCATAGCATTTTACCAAGGATAACTTGTTGTACTCATAAACATAGAATGTTCTGGACACAAGTATAGGAAATCTGAATTATTTGGTGTTTTTGTTGCTAGGCTCAAATGGAGGCTTATGTTGCTGAGCCAACAACAGAAGGCAAAGATCCGAAGACTCATCTCCAAGCTGTAGCTCATGTTGTGCCGAAATCAACGTTTCTTCGCAATGTCGGCTTGAAGTCCACAGAGATGAAGAGAAAGGCCAAAGCTGCTGCAATGAATGACCTTGTACATGAGCTTGAGAGTGATTTACAAGCTGAGAAGATGGGGTCAACAGGGCTACGATCAAAGGTGGCTGAATTGGAGAAGCAAGCTCAAGACCAGAAAGAGGCAGCAAGGAAGAATGAAGAAGAAACTGAGAAGCTAAAGCAGCAAGCAAGTGAAATCCAAGGGTTCCTTCGCTCCTTGTTTGGCAACAAGTTTGCATCACCTGATGCTCAGCAGTAAGCTCTCATACTCAATTAGGCTCTAGGTGATATTTTGGTGACATTGAAATGGTGGCTGTTATGACCGGTGATACTAAACCTATGGCTGTTGTGCTCCTGCTGTTGTGCCGCCTGTGGCCTGAGGACACATAATTTTTGGGAGTTACCCTAATTTTGGCTTATGTGCTGCTAGTGCGTGGGTGTTGCGCTGTTACTGCAGCTGTGATGCTGCTGCACTTATGTTCCAGCAAGTTGAAATTTGAGACTTCTTATCTGATGTAATGAATTGATGGATGGATGTAATGGTATTGAATTTGAATCTGATTTGGTATGTGTCGAAAAATTATGTGGACACAATTGTATGTGATGAAATATTGTATATGGGCTGAATTGTGTGGGCTGAACTGTGTAGGCTGAATTTTGTGGGTTGGAAACAAAATGGGCTGAATTTGTGAACTAAATTTTATGGGCTGAAAGCAAAGCATGGGCTGAATTTTCTAGGCTTGGAAAGAAATAACCTGAAATATGTGAGCTGAACCAGTGGGCTGTATTGTGAGGACAAAAAAAATTATATGGCCTGAGTTGTTATGGGCTCAAAATTTATATGGGCTGTAACTGAAAATAATGAACCAGCTAACACCACTCTAAATAGATTTCAGGCCCATGAGCTATGTGGGCTTTAGGAGGCGAAAACTCATTTTGTGACATTTTTTTCTCTCTGCCATGTCAGCTGCCACGTGGCAAGGTCTACAATTTTGTGACAATAAACCAATGTCATATGCTTGTGACATGAACCAAACAAATGTCACATGATCATTTTATGACGCGGGCTTTTCCACGTTTTGATTTTTGTCAACTTGATGTCACAAATCTCAATTTGTAACATAAATTCCATATACTGTGACATAACTAAACGTTAAAAAGCCATGTGTTTCTTGTAGTGTCTTTTGGGCCATGACTGCCTCAACAACTGGTGCGGGACTTCCTTCCACGAGCGGTTCGGTCTCTGAGATGAACCTTTGAGGAGAAACCTGACGGCGTCTTCTCCTCAACAATTGCTCAGGATCTTCAACGAAGTTTGGTGGCAATTGAAAACCACTCATGCACTGTCTAGATTCATGATAACAAGAAACAAGACAAGTGAAGGGTAAGACCCTAGCACTAATGGATACTTAGACTTTAGAGTAGACCACGGATTCCAATTTATTAAAGATTCCTAGTATGACGCTTCCCCGGCAATGGTGCCAGAAATGCTTGTTGGCATATCTTAACGCACACCGGCTAGAGTAAGATGTGACAAGTATCTAGAAATGGTGGCGCCTAACCAACACTGCTTAAATGCAAGCCTGAGCTGTTACTAGGATAGGGTGTCAGTCTACCCTGAGCAACGACTCCAGAAATGCTAAGCAATGATAAACTCTAGCGGTGACGCAAGACGTACCAAGGGTAACTCTAAAAGCGCACAGGTACCGCTGTAGCACTTCAACCGTGCTGAGTATCTGCGGTGTCGTAATTTATAGTTCGTTCATTGGAAGCGGACTAAGACTCTCTAATAAATGTATGGATGGATATCCGTGTTTTTGTCTACTCATTCTAAGTTCACTACTATTGATAGGGGGGTAAGAATAGCAAGATAGAATAATAGATAAATCAGATAAAGGTAAGTAAAGATAACTGCTAGTGAGCTAGCTATGTGGGAGGACAACGAGTGAGTAAGGACTCCTATGTATCTAACTCTACTTCTGTGTTCTAATCCTGATCAATGTAAATGACTCAACTAGACTAGTATCCAAACAGTCTTGTGTGGTGAGAAGTTGACAGCAATAGGAGGATGAAACTCCTATCCAAGCGGACCTTTGTCTTGTGGGCGCCTACAGACGGTACCTGACATGAATAGAACCTACTGGGAAGCAGAGGCCTGTCACACTTCGCCGCCGCCCGCTAACGTGTTTGATACGGTGGCATCCACTAATAAGCGCTAGCCTAAGCACCTCGCTTACACTAGTCTTAAAACTTCAACTATCACGTAAATAGCCAAAGCCCCTAATGGTAGTGGAACACACACAAGGTGTTGAAGACACTAATCTAACTAAGGCAACTACTCTAATAAGACTAAGACACAACACTACTACAAGTATAGTAATGCACTAAGCAATACTCAAAATAAAGACTTGAAGTAAATACTTAGTAAAGTGAAGAAAGACTATATTAATATAAAGAATGTAATACAAGAGAAAAGGTACAAGAGCTATACCAGACTCTCCAGAAGATAGCTCCGGAGACCCGAGCTTCGCTCGACTCGACACTACCTCCCACTCTAGATTAGACTAGACTACACTTGATCTCCCAAGTGGGATTTGGAAATGAAATGATAGATGGAAGATGGGAGATATAAGATGTGTTATGGGAGACGGAGGACCCCTCCTTATATAGGGGTGAAAGAGGGGGTGCCACGCCAGGGATCCGCGTGCTCCTTCCTTCTCGACCATTGGATGCATGTTGACGGTCCTTAATGCTCACATTTAACCATCAACTAATCATGGAAAAGGATTTATATGCAACCAACACCTAGACTTAGGGTTTTATCTAACAGAATTCCATGAGTTTTGGTGCTTGTCTATTTCTGCAGGCGGTTATCAGGAAATACGGAGGAAAGGCCCACACGTCGGCTTTACATAGAGATATTAACATGCCGCGCAATTTTCTATCATCTAGAAGACTCCAGAAGCCACGAGAACGAAGCGGAGGCAGAACGGGGCCTGGCCCAAGGCGCCCGCCCTAGAGACCAGGGCGCCCGCCCCCCTTTGGTGCCCAATCAGAGTCCTTTTCACGGATCGTGCTTCACCGACCTAAGGGATCAAGGAAAACCATGCGATTAAAGTCGGTTTGATCCGACGGCCCGGATTCATCTAAAAAAGACTATATAAGCAATGCCCCCTGGACCCTGGAGACCATACCTCTTCTACAAAATGAAAGCTAGGGTTTCAATTCTTCATCCAAGTAGAGTGGATCCCTCTAGTTCATCTAGTTCTAGTTCTAGTTCAGTTCTAGTTAGTTCTAGTTGTAATCTAGAAAATAGGGAGAGAGAAGAGGAGAGCGGAGGAGCCGGATCTATCGGATCTTCCTCAACATTATAGTTTTGCTGCAACTGGTTCGTTCTTCATCGTTCTCCAAGTTCTTCAATTCATAATTCTTGAGTTCTTTAATTACTTTTATTTACATTCAAGTTATTTATTGGATTCCCGCTTGCATCAAGTGCTCTAGTCTTTATAACGCTAGAGTAGTAATTAATAGATTAGACATGGTGTTTAGTCTTGCAATTACTTGGAATTGCACCCAATCCTGCGGATTGTTGTGGTAGCCCTAGGGTAGTGACAGCCCTAACGGTCGACGTATTCCACCTCGTTCGGATCAGCGTTTGTAGGACCGTAGTCAGAGCTTCCTAGCCCCTTCTCATCTCTTTCTGTGGTTAGTGTTCTGATGTCCCGAAATAAATAATCATTGAAGTAATTCTTGATTCTTAGATCAGCTAGAGAACTCTCAGGAAACTTCCTCTCTTCCCACAAAAAATAATTATATAGTTATCCTTTTGCGATCTTGAATCTTAATTAGTACACTCACGTTCCCTGTGGAAAATCGATACTCTGGAATACTCCCTGGTGAAAGCTACATCAGTATCCGTGCGCTTGCGGATTTTTCTGTTTGCGTTTAAAATACCCAACAATGCACCGACCTCCCAACCGCCTTAGATAGACGGTTGGAGCATTGCCACACATGAGGAAGGTCGGTGGGAGTGAACCGACTCTATAATGGGCCCACATTTAGGTCGGTCGACCTACCCTTTGGCAGACTGTGGGTCCCATTGACCTTTTGGAAGGTCCTTAGGTCGGTGGGAGGTTGGGCCAGGTGGCATCACCCCTTTGGTCGGTCGGCCGACCAACCTTTGGGGTCCCTGGCCCACCTCTGGCCTCCTCGTGCTGTCCCCACTTGTCATGTGAAGTGTTGTCCAAAATTTAGTCTAGTTGCACACTTGCTTGCTTTCATGTTGGCCCAAGGATCCATGTGCTAAGTGTTTAAACCATTGAGGGCAATCACACTTGGATCCAAGGGTTGGGATTGACGCCTTGGAGTATGCCATGGCTCATGCCATGGAGAGGAGCCCCTAGTGGGCCCAAACCCCGGTTGGTCGACCTAGGTTATGGGGCCCACAGGGCTCATTTCCTTCTTCCCTGCATTGAACGAGCTAAGAGTACAAGTGGAACTTTATTAGTGATAAATATGTTCATGTGATGCTTATATTCCTTCAATTGAGGACTATGGACGGGCTTTTGAGTATATAGAACTTGGTCTTATTTCTCATCAACAACATCCCACTAAAACATCCCTCATAGTCATTGTCATCATCATCACTTGCAGCTCGTGCTCTTGCACATGTGGTTGGTCCTGCATGCCTCATATGTCTTTTGCACATAGGGAGTAATGGTTTGCCACTATATATTTTTAGTTCTTCACAGGGCAACAAAATTGTTTCATGGGTATTATAAACTTTTAAAAACACTGAGTTATTTGCTCCTCCCTTAAGATATTGGCCCTAAATGTAAAATCTTTTGTGCAAGACAACTCTAGGAGTAATTATGTATCTATCAAAGTTATTGAGCAGATTTTGGCGTGCCCAAAATTTTGTAATCATAGAAGTAAATTCAATGGCCCATGTAACACCCGGCCCAGGGCTTAATAGGATTAATAGGAGACTCATACCAACAAGTTGCAACTTCTTTTCCGGAAGCCCATCTCGAAAGAACTCTAAAGTTAAGCGTGCTTGGCCTAGAGCAATTTAGGGATGGATGACCGACCGGGAAGTACTTCCCGGGTGTGCGCGAGTGAGGACAAAGTGTGAAGAAAAGACGAAGTGTTAGTCTATGGGGACTGACTATATCCTAGAAAAGCTGGCAGATGTAAGCGGGCCTAACCTTGTGGAGGCGGGACGTTACAGAATGGTATCAGAGCCGACTCTCGCGGTTTCATGGGCGCGTGTGTCGCAGCTGCGCAGGCATGGTGTGCATGGCTGGTGTGGACCCAGAGTGGTCACACAGCATGGCACATGCGCTGGCACTGGATGCATGGACGTGGCCAAGAGGGGACATTCCTGGCTTGGGGTTGATCGACGAGGACGTCGATCTCTTAAGGGGTGAGGATGTAACACCCGGCCCAGGGCTTAATAGGATTAATAGGAGACTCATACCAATAAGTTGCAACTTCTTTTCCGGAAGCCCATCTCGAAAGAACTCTAAAGTTAAGCGTGCTTGGCCTAGAGCAATTTAGGGATGGGTGATCGACCGGGAAGTACTTCCCGGGTGCGCGCGAGTGAGGACAAAGTGTGCAGAAAAGACGAAGTGTTGGTCTGTGGGGACTGACTATATCCTAGAAAAGCTGGCAGATGTAAGCGGGCCTGGCCTCGTGGAGGCGGGACGTTACAGCCCACCTCCTTGGTTGGGATGATGCCCATATCCAATGTTTAGCCATTTCTACCACTGGTGAAATTTGAATTTTATGAACCATGGCAAAAGGGGTCCTAGTGTCAATTTCCCTCACAATTCTTATGTCATCTCGAGGGAACAAAGTGAGTCCTATCCACTGGTGCAAGAAAAGCAAGGTAGGATTGCATATGTGACTAGTACGTGGTTGCCATCCCCCATAATTTTTCCCAGAGATTTCATACCAAAATTCTTTCTTGTTCATGTGCTTAGTGGCATGCTCAATTTTAATGTTGGGATTATCAAAACCAAGACATGTAGAGAAAACATCCCATGGAAGGTCAAACTCATTATTAAGCACTCTAAAATAAATTTTCTCTGTGGTTATTCCTAGGGTGCTTAAAAATTCTAAGGTGAGAATTTTACATTAGACAAATCCCAAAATTCATCCCACCCCATTTTCTCGAAAACTTCTGTGAATTCATCATCTAAGCCCATGCTTTGGAGAAAGTCAAGAGTTATCATGATATGACCACGCCACCAAGCAACATGTCACAACCTCCAAGTCAAGCTACACCCACTCAAGTTTCACCTACGCCGACACCAGCCCAAGTCATCAATGGACCGATTACGCGTAGTCATGCAAAGAAGCTACAACAAGAGGTCCACGTGCTACTTTGTGAGATTTGTTTTTGTAATAGAACTGTCCAATTTATAAGAATTCAAGAGAATTAGCGACCACGAGAGTAGTCAAGCCAATGGACTTGAACCCATATAAACCCGGTAGTTCGATGAAACCTCAAAAGATCTCGATTCAACCAACATACAACCAAGATTGTACATGATCAAGCATCGCCATCACAGATTACATACATTCATCACAGAACATAGTTTTACAACACATCGGAGTTCAAATGAAGTTATTACAAACCAGTTTAGTAGCGGAAGCAAAGTAGTTTTCAAACCACACACACACTTAGTTTAATTACATGCCAGTTCCATGGAACCCAACAAAAGCACAACTGAAGGTAATAGAAGTGATCATGCCCATTGTTGACACTTGCTAACACCACTTGAATACTAGGTTGTCATCCCCAGCGTGGCACTAGAGTGTACTATGGTATTTATACGCACACAGATAATCCGCAAGCGCACGGATACCGTTGAAGCTTTTACCCGGTTAAAGGTTTTATCGTATCCACAGGGAAACGGGAGAACTGATCTACGCTCTAACTTAACCAAGATAAGTAAATAGGTGTGAATAGGAAAGATGGTAGAATCGAATAAGAACAATATTAAAGGTAAGATAACAGTGAGTGATAATATGGGAATAGAGAGTAGAGCAATTCTAGTATATGGGCGATGGTAGCAGAATAGAGAGAATAACTATGGTTTCTCTACTTCAAAGGGGTATGTCTATGTTTGGGACGAACCACGTGATAAGAGTACACCACAAAGGATGCTTATCCATAGGCCGATAAACCCTACCCGTCCTGCTAACGAGAGGTGGACTACAGGGGACCAACGTAACTGTCACCTACGCGGCCTACCACATGATCCAGCTAGTCAGGGTATATCCACAAGTAATCTAGGTCTAAACACCACGCTTGCACCTATACTACAACTCTAACCTATAGGGTCCTATAGATTAGAAGTACTCAAAAGAGTTGTGAACCAGAACATACATGATTAGTAATTGCATAATGAATTAGAAGTAGATTACCAGAGTCATCCCATGAGCAAGCTTGATTAGAGCTTGATCATGGCGAAGTACAACCGGAGGAAGAACCGACAGGCCGGCCTCTCCTCTAATCCTCCTTCGCTCTCCATCTCGCTACTATCTAGATCTACTCTAGTTTAGAGAAGAGAGGAGAGCTCTCATCTCTAAACCCTAGCTTTTGCTCTGTCTATAAATAATGAATAATGATCAAGAGGTGCCTCCTCCAGGGGCCAGGGGGTCTGGTTATATAGTCCCCTCAAGTGAACCTGGGCCGTCGGATCAAACCGACATTGATTGAACGGTTATTCTTGATCCTTTAGGTCGGTGGAGCATAATCCGCGAGGTTGAACGTGATTGGCCACTGTAGCAGGGCGGGCGCCCTAAGGACTTGGGCGGGCGCCCAGGTCCTGGGCCCGATCGGCCTCCCGTTCGTTCCCGTGGCTTCTGGAGTCTTCTAGATGGTAGAAAATTGCGCGGCACGTTAATATCTCTATGTAAACCCGACGTGTGGGCCTTTCTTCCTTATTTCCTGATAACCCCCTGCAGAAATAGACAAACACCAAAACTCGTGGAATTCTGTCAGATAAAACCCTAAGTCTCGATGTTGATTTCATTTGGATCCTTTTCTTTGTTTATTGGATAGTTAAATTTGATACTTAAGGACCGTCAACAAACTCCCCCAAGCTTACCTCTTGCTCGTCCCTGAGCAAGGATAGACTCAGCTATGGATCATAAGTTGTTGCAATATCTTTAAAAATTGACGGTACACATGCTTTTAAATGAGGTCTCATCTCTGAGTTAGAGTAAACTGTCAAGACTTAAAACTTACTTACTTTACCTTTCACTATGGGACTTGTAACCATCACTTCTGTCTTGAGTAGTTAAAAGATAGAAAAGTCTAGCCAAGTGCCATGTCTCTTATTCTTGATCAGCTATAGCTCTGGAGTTTTTGTAGATTTTCAAATAAAACTCAGAGATTCCTTTGTATGACTCTCTCATATCTCTCTTTTGTGGTATTTCTGGATCCTTACCAAGGCAGTGATGGTATATGCCTTCTCTCAAAATATGTGGTATTTGTGGTATAAGGCATAGTGACATTGCCTTCTCTCTCACCCTACTATAATAAGGCTTTAATATCTGGAGCTCATAGGTGGGAGATAAAGTATACATACTTACAAGACATTTATTGTATAGTCAAACCATGGATCCAAAGAAACAAATCAATAAGCCAAATCAAGATGTGCATGTGTGGCGAATGAATGGTGTATAGTGATGATGGTGATAACAATGGTGAAAGTCTAATTCTACTTTTGCTCTTATGAGGGGATACATACCTTCCTTGCTTTTTGACACTTTATGAGGAGAATGAGATGCTCTTCTTTTTCTTTCCTCTCAGGTGGGTATATTGTACCCCTAATTCTACTGTCGGACACTTGTCCATTTTTACCTCTCGTCTCACTCTTTGTCTTTTCTTTCGAGGTTTCGGGCACTTGCCCCTTTTTATTTCCTCGTTTATTTTTTTTTCTCTTTTTTTTTCTCTTTTTTTTAGAGCACTCATCTCTTAAGATAATATAGCAAGTGGTAGTAGCAAGATAACTTGAGCATTTATTTCACAAGGGTAAAACACAGATGTTTTGGCTATTCTCTCCCGAATTAGGAGTAGAATATTTTTAAGTGATTCTGGAGATGGAAATGGATGGATATATGTGGATGGTACTTCCGGAGTAGAAGTAGCATATATATGAGTGAACGTGCAAGTGAATCTTGATTTAACCACATGACAAGCTCCTAAGGGTCTACACAGCTTGACCACACTCAATGCTCATAAGCAGTAAATAATAAATGTGTGGCTCAAAGTCTAGCAAGCATGTATATATGGTTGTGGTAGGAATTTAAACTTTCATCATACAGGAACTCATCATGCAACATTTTAAAGATTTTTCAAAGATAAAATTCTCCATAATTCTAGCATCTCTAGGAATAGATAAACAGCAGCTCAACCTTCCCATATCATATCCGTTAACAACTTAGATTTCAGATCAAGTTTTCATCCCACAAGTTTAGATCTAGAGCAAGCTTTAAATTATAACAGTTATGTCTAAACTTGAGAGAGAACTTCAAATTTGCAAATTAGGCAGAGCAACTATTCATCATATCCATGCTAGAGTTTTATTATTAAGATTCATAGCAAACTTTATTTATTTATTTATTTATTTATTTAGCAAACTAAGAAAAGATATATATATATATATATAAGCATAAAATCTTTATTTGGTTTTTTATAGTTTATGTATTTTAATATTCTAATATAATATAAGTATAAAGATAGGTAGAAATACTTAGCGAGATAAATGGGGGTGCTCTCCCCCAAGCTGAATTTTGACGTAATTTCTCTTGATGTAGCTAGCAGGTAGCAGAGGTGTATTTGAAAGTCAACAGCATTCTGACAGCGATTAGAATGTCCTCCGTCTGCTAGTCTTCTTGATTCTTAAATTCTGTGGAGCTCAAATAGACAACAAAGCTTGTGGAACTAATTAAGTGTTAGCATAAATATCTAGCCTTCATCACGTTGAGCTTCCTCAATAAATATTACTCCCTGTTTTTATATTTTTATTTTATAAAGTAGAAAAGAAATATTTATTTTATTTTTATGCCACCACAGTGAAGGTACTTATGGGTTTTATGCCACTCGTATACTCACATGGGGCTTAGTATTTTTTAACATTTTTATTTTCTTTTCAAGATAGCATGATTAACTAAAAATCTATTTAAGGAAAGTAAATAATTAAAGGGAAAGGGAATGCAGAAAGGATAAATATGGATAACTACCAATCTTACCTTTCGGCGAGGGTTCGATGTTTTAAGTCTTCTTGACAAGACTTCTCACCGTGTTCATTCTTCAGGTGCGTCATTTGATTCAGGTGCGGACCTTGACGTCTGCACCTTTTAATACGGTGTCACCCATGTTCTTCGTTTGCCCAGCAGTTCGAAGTGAGGTGTTAGCAGTATCTTGCTCAGTGTGTTTGTGCTCGTAGTGTACCTGCTCATAGAGACAAGGCAGAGATCAAGTGCATGGGCCCTGTTGGTGGAAAACACCAACAGAACCAAAAGTGTATTTGTTCTTCTCTAATCTTAAGCATAGTGAGCAAGACAAGTTGATGGATGATAAGTTCATGAGTGTAGCACTTATAACATTTGTCAGATCAGATCGCTCAACCTTATGGAAAGATAATCTATCTATGTATATGTCTTTTTCTTTATATCTCTCAATGATTGAATGTGTAACATTTTAGCTCATATGATTAGGAGTGTGGGATCATGGAGGTAGTACTAAGAACAAGGATTAAAGGACTAAACATGTTGAATCAGTTGGGTTGGTTAATCTAGAGTTGTAAATCATACACGTTTGTCTCTTTTATTTATATGAACGCCAGAACCAAGAAGAAGCTTATAAAAGTGATAGTCAAGTACCTTAGGATGTTACCTTGCTTGAAAAGTGATGGTACAGTATCACCTTGTGGAAGCTTTCCTTTCTTAGCGGTTGTGCATCGTGTTCGTGGCACCCTCCATGGATCATCTCTCTATGATGAATGAGCTATGTCCTTCTTGTGCAAATTGTTAAACTTCATGTGTCACTCTCTTCGTCTCTGATGTGAGTTTATCTCAGGACTTCCCAAATCGATATTGAAAGTTTTTCTGCAGGGGTTAGTCCGACAAAATATACCAATATCTACTCAAGCAGTTTTTAGTTCAATAACCAAACTAGACTCCATGTCTAATCAGATTAAGGAAGGCTATTTAACCTAAGCACCATGCTTAATTTAAATGCCAATGGAAGTATGGCGAGTACTTCCAAACCAACACTTGCTAGTAAATAGACAAAGGTAGCATGACAGCGTTTATAGAGATCTACTCAAGTGGAGATGAAGTAGTGTGATTAGTATTTAACAAATTGAGCATGTCTCAAAGGTAGGGACAACCAGCATAGCAACATGGCAAAGGATGTTTTTATGTAAAGTACTCCCCCAAGCTTGAATTTTGCAAAAATTCAAGTTTGGATGAATTTAATTCAATGTTGTATGATGATTGGTTGGACATACCTTGTGCTTGTCATTCATCTGATCTTCTTGCTCCAATCTTAGAAAGGTTAGTGACAAGAATACCCGAAGGAATATTTTTTTTTACAATTATCCTTATATCCTCAATACACAAGGTAATGTTGCAAATAATTAAAGGCTCATATACGATCTGATCAATGCTTATTTTAAGACACTAAGCTTGCCCTTGGGAAACCATCAGTTTATGTTGGCGAAGTGGTTTCCCCTCCGACGCCAACCTATATCTAGATCAACTCAACGAGATCTGCAATATTTATTATAGACATATGCATCGACAACCGCCCTTTTAAAGTTTTTATAAATAGAAAGGAAGAGGGGGTTGGAGATCTCAAATGTGGTGATGTTGGAGAGACCAATAGATTGGGAAGATGTTGCATATGAGCATGGAGCAAACGGAGTGGCTATGAAATAAATTCCATGCTCATTAATGTTATCTTCGTCTCTAATCTGAATGTTCGGAGTTTCTCTTGGATTGGTCTCACCTATGTCCTCTTCTGGAGTTGGATGAATCTCATCTTCAAAGGGAGTCAAGAACTCACCATTTGAAATTGAGCCAAAGTCAGAACCCATTAAGGCTTCTTCCTTATCCATCCATTTTACACATTCTAGCCATTTAGAACTTGTGATCAAAATAGGGGAGGTGTTAGAATTTTCAATATGGCTTAGCTCTCCTTCACTTGATATGTCATCCTCGACTTCTTCATAACAGGAATGAGGACATTCTCTAAGAGAAACATTATTGCAATGATTTGAATTATCCCTGCTTGAAGGTCTCTTATAGAACCAGAAGTCTAAACCATCAGCATCTAAAAGATTTAAGGTCGGAATTCCTTCCTCCCTTGGAGAATTTTGGGGTATTGATGGTTTAGGATCGATAGCTAAAGTTTGGGATTGAAGTGGTTGTGATCTGGCTATCAAAACTTCTTCTTCTTGTCTAGGAACTGGTTCTTTCTCTTTCTCAGGGATATAAAAGCTAGGAGACTTTCCGCTCATTAAATTAATCAAATTCCAAGCTTCACTAGCGGATAGGTGGTGGAAAGATCCTCCAGAGGCCGCATGAAGGGTTTGCTTATTTTCCATACTAAGGCCCTCAAAAAAGTGCATTAGAAGAACTTCTTCTGTAATAGAAAGCTTTGGGCCAGTGAGAGTAAGGTTAATAAAGCGGTCCCATGATTTGCCAAGAGATTCTTCTTCCAGTTGTCTAAAAGAAAGAATCTCATGCCGAAGTTCCACCACTTTGGAGATTGGAAAATATTTAGAAAGAAAACTATTATATAACTCCTTCCAATCTCCATGAACACTCCCTACTTTGAGTTTATACCAATGTCTAGCTTTTCCCGTTAAAGAGAACGGAAAGAGCTTCCATTTAAGGGTCTCATCGGACATGCCTTCTATGCGAAGGAGGTCACAGACTCGATAAAACTCTCTTTGGTGTGTGTATGGGTTTTCCTCACCTTCTCCTGAGAAAGGTTGTTTTTGAATAAATTCTATGTATTCGGGGTCTATCTCAAAACTAGATGCTATGATAGGCTTTGAAGATTTTGGTGGTTCGAGATGTGTGCTCGTAGGTCTATGAAATTCATAGATAGACATGTTTGAATTCATGATAGACCAGAGATCAAGGATTAGATAAGAAGAAAGATTAGCAGAGATGAGGCAAAGGATAAAGGGAAAATATTTTTTTTTGTTATATTTTTTTTATAAAATGATTAAACTAGTTCGTAGTCAACTCAGCAACCGTTTCCCCGGCAACGGCGCCAAAAATGCTTGTTGACACTTGCTAACACCAATTGAATACTAGGTTGTCATCCCCAGCGTGGCACTAGAGTGTACTATGGTATTTATACGCACACAGATAATCCGCAAGCGCACGGATACCGTTGAAGCTTTTACCCGGTTAAAGGTTTTATCGTATCCACAGGGAAACGGGAGAACTGATCTACGCTCTAACTTAACCAAGATAAGTAAATAGGTGTGAATAGGAAAGATGGTAGAATCGAATAAGAACAATATTAAAGGTAAGATAACAGTGAGTGATAATATGGGAATAGAGAGTAGAGCAATTCTAGTATATGGGCGATGGTAGCAGAATAGAGAGAATAACTATGGTTTCTCTACTTCAAAGGGGTATGTCTATGTCTGGGACGAACCACGTGATAAGAGTACACCACAAAGGATGCTTATCCTTAGGCCGATAAACCCTACCCGTCCTGCTAACGAGAGGTGGACTACAGGGGACCAACGTAACTGTCACCTACGCGGCCTACCACACGATCCAGCTAGTCAGGGGATATCCACAAGTAATCTAGGTCTAAACACCACGCTTACACCTATACTACAACTCTAACCTATAGGGTCCTATAGATTAGAAGTACTCAAAAGAGTTGTGAACCAGAACATACATGATTAGTAATTGCATAATGAATTAGAAGTAGATTACCAGAGTCATCCCATGAGCAAGCTTGATTAGAGCTTGATCATGGCGAAGTACAACCGGAGGAAGAACCGACAGGCCGGCCTCTCCTCTAATCCTCCTTCGCTCTCCATCTCGCTACTATCTAGATCTACTCTAGTTTAGAGAAGAGAGGAGAGCTCTCATCTCTAAACCCTAGCTTTTGCTCTGTCTATGAATAATGAATAATGATCAAGGGGTGCCTCCTCCAGGGGCCAGAGGGTCTGGTTATATAGTCCCCTCAAGTGAACCTGGGCCGTCGGATCAAACCGACATTGATTGAACGGTTATTCTTGATCCTTTAGGTCGGTGGAGCATAATCCGCGAGGTTGAACGTGATTGGCCACTGTAGCAGGGCGGGCGCCCTAAGGACTTGGGCGGGCGCCCAGGTCCTGGGCCCGATCGGCCTCCCGTTCGTTCCCGTGGCTTCTGGAGTCTTCTAGATGGTAGAAAATTGCGCGGCACGTTAATATCTCTATGTAAACCCGACGTGTGGGCCTTTCTTCCTTATTTCCTGATAACCCCCTGCAGAAATAGACAAACACCAAAACTCGTGGAATTCTGTCAAATAAAACCCTAAGTCTCGATGTTGATTTCATTTGGATCCTTTTCTTTGTTTATTGGATAGTTAAATTTGATACTTAAGGACCGTCAACACCCATGATATACTCATCGTCCGCAGCCGGATGATGACAGTTAGCACAGTAGCCATGATAAACGACATCATCTGCAACAAGGGTAAATAAAACCCTGAGTACGAGAATGTACTCAGCTAGACTTACCCGTCATAAACCAAAAATAAGTGACTCCAACGAGTATGCAAGGCTGATATTGGTGGACTGGTTCGACTCACCTTTTGCATAAAAAGCTTTAGTCTTAAGTTCACATTTATAATAATTTCAGCAGCAAGTTAATTACTTAGATCAGCTATCCACTTGATTAGCACCTGTTCTAAGTACACACTTGAGTATTAAGCATCACAATAATAACCATATCCGGATTATCACATAGCTATCAACGTTCTCATCATAACAATTAAGTTCTTTTAGTGAGTTCTACGTTGCCGCTGCTTGAGTCAAGTTCTCACTATCTGGGAGAGACGGTGATTCGAATCGATTCCTATCCGGCTGGAGGGGTATTCCTAGCACTCACCCGAGCATACTTCATGAGGGTAGCTCAGATCACCTTTAGCTCAACTTCGGACCAAGTCACGGGTCCGTACGGCGCCGCACCCCTAGGGACCGCCAATCTGCCGGGGTCAGGACTCTAACCTGACACCTCAGTCTTATGCCATTGACTCCCCGCACATCCTTGCTACCAACCGGGATGCACACTTTTACCAAATTGGGGTATCCGGCCGGAGATGCACTCGTAGGCTTCGCGGTCGGAACGACTTATCCGACCAGCTAAGTGTTAGGCATGCGTTCAACATGACACGAGGACGTACAGCAAATCGGTCCTTAATCGACACATATGGGGATAGGATCACACCCAAGATCTCCATGCCTTGTTGCTGCACTATCGTCATCCCGCCCGGTCTCAAAATCATTATTAGCACATGGTTATTTACACGATAGCAATGTAGCCAACCATGATTCAGTATCCACCTATCTCTCACAGGTCACAGGAAATCACCCGGCTTCTACCGAGCTAAGCACGGCTAAGCATCATTTCGATCCTGGACCTACTTAGTATGGTATAAGGTGGACAAGGTAGTCATTATGCAGCAAGGGTGTCATATCAACGCCTAACACTTAATGCAACAATACATAACCATAATTCATTGACAGCTGGACATGATAACAAAATAGTAGGAGGCTTATAATGCTCCGGGGCTTGCTTTCAACGTAAGTAGAGGGACGGTGGTCAGGACACTCCGGTAGATCCTCCTCCTCCTCAGCTCCTTGAGGTGGCTCCCCTTGCTGTTCCTCCGGCTCGGACAGTTCAAACTCCAAGACCGTCACTCCTTTGGGTACACCTATGTATGCATAACAAGGCGATAAACATAGGGAATGCACATAGGATGCAATATGTCAAGATGCTGAGCGAAGGAACACATAGCAGGGTACAAACAGGAGTACAAGTTCCTACAATTAAGTGAGTCACAGATTAACAAATAAGTGCATACTTCTTCTCTGGTAGAGAGGCTAACTAGACAAGCTAATCAACCTTAGCTACTCCTACTTAGTCGCTAGTTTCATGGACAGATTAACTAGTAATAAGATTCAGCTATAACTTAATAATCAGTTGTCCAAACTAAGCAAGTAGATACTTTCTGGAAAGCCTAACAAATTGTCTACAATTCACTTTCAGACATCCCAGGAAGATTCCTAACAAAAATAAGTTGAAACAGGCAAAGTGTGCTGGCTGTCCTGGAAAATCCAGAGAGCAAGCAGTTCGTAGCAGCTACTTGCAACAGCCACAACTCTTAAACTACTCAGCCAACTGTCATGAAATTTGGACACAAGGTAGATAAGTAAGTTAGCTAAAAGTTTGTTATAGACAAGTTTTTCCAGAAAACTTCATCTCCAAATTGTTCTTAACCAATTCCTATCAGCTACACAGAAATGCTCTAGGAAAGACATAATTAGCAAAATAATATTTTAACACATACTAAGAATGTAACATTGGTTCAAACCAAATGCACTAGTAGATGGAACATGCCTAATAAACACGAGAAAACATCATGGTAAGGGTTAAACTCATTTCTATCATCACCTTTTCTATTTATTTAATTATTAAGATGATTTAATGAGCATATATCACAAGTGCTCCAAAAATTCTAAGCAAATTACACCAAGCTACCTAGACTACAACTAGTTCACTGTAAAAATTTCAGGGCACTTGCACATGCAGATTGTGAGATGCAAAGATAACAAGCTAGCAATAGCATGAAAAGCATAAATATGAAACCCTATCCAAAAGTGTCAAACAACAGATTTCAGATTTTTCTTAGCTTTGTTCGCACTTTAAATTAGGGTTTCTTGTGGTATGTTTAGTAACTAAATTATAACTCCTTTTATGGTGAA